>NC_054467.1:207528110-207530610 GCF_017639515.1 Carcharodon carcharias
ATTGTGAAATTTGAACTCCTGAGCTTAGGGTTACAAACCCAGTACCATAACCACTTGGCTCCAATAGCAGAGTAAATATTTCGAGTGAAAACAGGCACAAGGATCACAATGTGGGATAACCCAGGCCCATCATTTTTGATGCAGACAGTAACTCTTTCGAGTACAAACCCATTTCCATCTGTTTCAGATGAAGTTATATTGTTTCATAGTTTGCCATTGTGAGATTTGAACTCTTGATCTGGGGGTTACAAACCCAGTACCATAACCACTTGGCTATTTAGGCCAAGCAAACATTTCCATCTGTTCCTATTCAGATGAAGTTACATTGTTTCATAGTTTGCCGTTGTGAGATTTGAACTCTCGACCTTGGGGTTACAAACCCAGTACCATAACCACTTGGCTATTTAGGCCAAGCAGCCAATAGCAGAGTAACTCTTTCGAGTACAAACACGTTTCCATCTGTTTCAGATGAAGTTACATTGTTTCATAGTTTGCCATTGTGAGATTTGAACTCTTGAGCTTAGGGTTACAAACCCAGTACCATAACCACTTGGCTCCAATAGCAGAGTAACTCTTTCGAGTACAAAACCATTTCCATCTGTTTCAGATGAAGTTATATTGTTTCATAGTTTGCCATTGTGAGATTTGAACTCTTGATCTTGGGGTTACAAACCCAGTACCATAACCACTTGGCTATTTAGGCCAAGCAAACATTTCCATCTGTTCCTATTCAGATGAAGTTACATTGTTTCATAGTTTGCCGTTGTGAGATTTGAACTCTCGATCTTGGGGTTACAAACCCAGTACCATAACCACTTGGCTATTTAGGCCAAGCAGCCAATAGCAGAGAACTCTTTCGAGTACAAACACGTTTCCATCTGTTTCAGATGAAGTTACATTGTTTCATAGTTTGCCATTGTGAGATTTGAACTCTTGAGCTTAGGGTTACAAACCCAGTACCATAACCACTTGACTCCAATAGCAGAGTAACTCTTTCGAGTACAAAACCATTTCCATCTGTTTCAGATGAAGTTATATTGTTTCATAGTTTGCCATTGTGAGATTTGAACTCTTGATCTTGGGGTTACAAACCCAGTACCATAACCACTTGGCTATTCAGGCCAAGCAAACATTTCCATCTGTTCCTATTGAGATGAAGTTACATTGTTTCATAGTTTGCCGTTGTGAGATTTGAACTCTGGATCTTGGGGTTACAAACCCAGTACCATAACCACTTGGCTATTTAGGCCAAGCAACCCAGTACCATAACCACTTGGCTATTTAGGCCAAGCAGCCAATAGCAGAGTAACTCTTTCGAGTACAAACACGTTTCCATCTGTTTCAGATGAAGTTACATTGTTTCATAGTTTGCCATTGTGAGCTTTGAACTCTTGATCTTAGGGTTACAAACCCAGTACCATAACCACTTGGCTCCAATAGCAGAGTAACTATTTCGAGTACAACCCCATTTCCATCTGTTTCAGATGAAGTTATATTGTTTCATAGTTTGCCATTGTGAGATTTGAACTCTTGATCTTGGGGCTACAAACCCAGTACCATAACCACTTGGCTCCAATAGCAGAGTAACTCTTTTGAGTACAAACCCATTTCAATTTGTTTCAGATGAAGTTACATTGTTTCATAGTTTGCCATTGTGAGATTTGAACTCTTGATCTTGGGGTTACAAACCCAGTACCATAACCACTTGGCTATTTAGGCCAAGCTCTACCCATTTCCATCTGTTTCAGATGAAGTTATATTGTTTCATAGTTTGCCATTGTGAGATTTGAACTCTTGAGCTTAGGGTTACAAACCCAGTACCATAACCACTTGGCTCCAATAGCAGAGTAACTCTTTTGAGTACAAACATGTTTCCATCTGTCATTTCAGATGAAGTCACATTGTTTCCCTTTGTGAGATTTGAACTCTTGATCTTGGGGTTACAAACCCAGTACCAGAACCACTTGGCTCCAATAGCAGAGTAACTCTTTTGAGTAGAAACATGTTTCCATCTGTCATTTCAGATGAAGTCACATTGTTTCCCATTGTGAGATTTGAACTCTTGATCTTGGGGATACAAACCCAGTACCATAACCACTTGGCTATTTAGGCCCAGCAAACATTTCCATCTGTTCCTATTCAGATGAAGTTACATTGTTTCATAGTTTGCCATTGTGAGATTTGAACTCTTGACCTTGGGGTTACAAACCCAGTACCATAACCACTTGGCTATTTAGGCCAAGCAGCCAATAGCGGAGTAACTCTTTCGAGTACAAACACGCTTCCATCTGTTTCAGATGAAGTTACATTGTTTCGTAGTTTGCCACTGTGAGATTTGAACTCTTGAGCTTAGGGTTACAAACCCAGTACCATAACCACTTGGCTATTTAGGCCAACCTCTGCCCATTTCCATCTGTTTCAGATGAAGTTATATTGTTTCATAGTTTGCCATTGTGAGATTTGAACTCTTGATCTTGGGGTTACAAACCCAGTACCATAA
>NC_054467.1:207538110-207608110 GCF_017639515.1 Carcharodon carcharias
TTTGAACTCTTGATCTTGGGGTTACAAACCCAGTACCATAACCACTTGGCTATTTAGGCCAAGCTCTACCCATTTCCATCTGTTTCAGATGAAGTTACATTGTTTCATAGTTTGCCATTGTGAGATTTGAACTCTCTATCTTGGGGTTACAAACCCAGTACCATAACCACTTGGCTATTTAGGCCAAGCAGCCAATAGCAGAGTAACTCTTTCAAGTGAGTTGGTCTTACTCCCTTGATAGCAGGTGAGTGGGTAACTCTTTTGAGTACAAACCTGTTTCCATCTGTTTCAGATGAATTTACTTTGTTTCATAGTTTGCCATTGTGAGATTTGAACTCTTGATCTTGGGGTTATAAACCCAGTACCATAACCACTTGGCTACTTAGGCCAAGCCAAAAGTTTGCCATTGTGAGATTTGAACTCTTGATCTTGGGGTTACAAACCCAGTACCATAACCACTTGGCTACTTAGGCCAAGCTATGCGATTTTCGTGGCTTATCATCTCTTCCTTTGTAACTCTTTCGAGTACAAACCCGTTTCCATCTGTTTCAGATGAAGTTACATTGTTTCATAGATTGCCGTTGTGAGATTTGAACTCTCGATCTTGGGGTTACAAACCCAGTACCATAACCACTTGGCTATTTAGGCCAAGCAGCCAATAGCAAAGTAACTCTTTCGAGTACAAACACGTTTCCATCTGTTTCAGATGAAGTTACATTGTTTCATAGTTTGCCATTGTGAGATTTGAACTCCTGAGCTTAGGGTTACAAACCCAGTACCATAACCACTTGGCTCCAATAGCAGAGTAAATATTTCGAGTGAAAACAGGCACAAGGATCACAATGTGGGATAACCCAGGCCCATCATTTTTGATGCAGACAGTAACTCTTTCGAGTACAAACCCATTTCCATCTGTTTCAGATGAAGTTATATTGTTTCATAGTTTGCCATTGTGAGATTTGAACTCTTGATCTGGGGGTTACAAACCCAGTACCATAACCACTTGGCTATTTAGGCCAAGCAAACATTTCCATCTGTTCCTATTCAGATGAAGTTACATTGTTTCATAGTTTGCCGTTGTGAGATTTGAACTCTCGACCTTGGGGTTACAAACCCAGTACCATAACCACTTGGCTATTTAGGCCAAGCAGCCAATAGCAGAGTAACTCTTTCGAGTACAAACACGTTTCCATCTGTTTCAGATGAAGTTACATTGTTTCATAGTTTGCCATTGTGAGATTTGAACTCTTGAGCTTAGGGTTACAAACCCAGTACCATAACCACTTGGCTCCAATAGCAGAGTAACTCTTTCGAGTACAAAACCATTTCCATCTGTTTCAGATGAAGTTATATTGTTTCATAGTTTGCCATTGTGAGATTTGAACTCTTGATCTTGGGGTTACAAACCCAGTACCATAACCACTTGGCTATTTAGGCCAAGCAAACATTTCCATCTGTTCCTATTCAGATGAAGTTACATTGTTTCATAGTTTGCCGTTGTGAGATTTGAACTCTCGATCTTGGGGTTACAAACCCAGTACCATAACCACTTGGCTATTTAGGCCAAGCAGCCAATAGCAGAGAACTCTTTCGAGTACAAACACGTTTCCATCTGTTTCAGATGAAGTTACATTGTTTCATAGTTTGCCATTGTGAGATTTGAACTCTTGAGCTTAGGGTTACAAACCCAGTACCATAACCACTTGACTCCAATAGCAGAGTAACTCTTTCGAGTACAAAACCATTTCCATCTGTTTCAGATGAAGTTATATTGTTTCATAGTTTGCCATTGTGAGATTTGAACTCTTGATCTTGGGGTTACAAACCCAGTACCATAACCACTTGGCTATTCAGGCCAAGCAAACATTTCCATCTGTTCCTATTGAGATGAAGTTACATTGTTTCATAGTTTGCCGTTGTGAGATTTGAACTCTGGATCTTGGGGTTACAAACCCAGTACCATAACCACTTGGCTATTTAGGCCAAGCAACCCAGTACCATAACCACTTGGCTATTTAGGCCAAGCAGCCAATAGCAGAGTAACTCTTTCGAGTACAAACACGTTTCCATCTGTTTCAGATGAAGTTACATTGTTTCATAGTTTGCCATTGTGAGCTTTGAACTCTTGATCTTAGGGTTACAAACCCAGTACCATAACCACTTGGCTCCAATAGCAGAGTAACTATTTCGAGTACAACCCCATTTCCATCTGTTTCAGATGAAGTTATATTGTTTCATAGTTTGCCATTGTGAGATTTGAACTCTTGATACTCTTTTGAGTAAATCCGTTTCCATCTGTTTCAGATGAAGTTACATTGTTTCATAGTTTGCCATTGTGAGATTTGAACTCTTGATCTTGGGGCTACAAACCCAGTACCATAACCACTTGGCTCCAATAGCAGAGTAACTCTTTTGAGTACAAACCCATTTCAATTTGTTTCAGATGAAGTTACATTGTTTCATAGTTTGCCATTGTGAGATTTGAACTCTTGATGTTGGGGTTACAAACCCAGTACCATAACCACTTGGCTATTTAGGCCAAGCTCTACCCATTTCCATCTGTTTCAGATGAAGTTATATTGTTTCATAGTTTGCCATTGTGAGATTTGAACTCTTGAGCTTAGGGTTACAAACCCAGTACCATAACCACTTGGCTCCAATAGCAGAGTAACTCTTTTGAGTACAAACATGTTTCCATCTGTCATTTCAGATGAAGTCACATTGTTTCCCATTGTGAGATTTGAACTCTTGATCTTGGGGTTACAAACCCAGTACCAGAACCACTTGGCTCCAATAGCAGAGTAACTCTTTTGAGTAGAAACATGTTTCCATCTGTCATTTCAGATGAAGTCACATTGTTTCCCATTGTGAGATTTGAACTCTTGATCTTGGGGATACAAACCCAGTACCATAACCACTTGGCTATTTAGGCCCAGCAAACATTTCCATCTGTTCCTATTCAGATGAAGTTACATTGTTTCATAGTTTGCCATTGTGAGATTTGAACTCTTGACCTTGGGGTTACAAACCCAGTACCATAACCACTTGGCTATTTAGGCCAAGCAGCCAATAGCGGAGTAACTCTTTCGAGTACAAACACGTTTCCATCTGTTTCAGATGAAGTTACATTGTTTCGTAGTTTGCCACTGTGAGATTTGAACTCTTGAGCTTAGGGTTACAAACCCAGTACCATAACCACTTGGCTATTTAGGCCAACCTCTGCCCATTTCCATCTGTTTCAGATGAAGTTATATTGTTTCATAGTTTGCCATTGTGAGATTTGAACTCTTGATCTTGGGGTTACAAACCCAGTACCATAACCACTTGGCTCCAATAGCAGAGTAACTCTTTCGAGTACAAACACTTTTCCATCTGTTTCAGATGAAGTTACATTGTTTCATAGTTTGCCATTGTGAGATTTGAACTCTTGTTCTTGGGGTTACAAACCCAGTATCATAACCACTTGGCTATTTAGGCCAAGCAATAGCAGAGTAACTCTTTCGAGTACAAACACGTTTCCATCTGCTTCAGATGAGGTTATATTGTTTCATAGTTTGCCATTGTGAGATTTGAACTCTTGATACTCTTTCGAGTACAAACCTGTTTCCATCTGTTTCAGATGAAGTCACATTGTTCCATAGTTCGCCATTGTGAGATTTGAACTCTTGATCTTGGGGTTACAAACCCAGTACCATAACCACTTGGCTATTTAGGCCAAGCAATAGCAGAGTCACTCTTTCGAGTACAAACACGTTTCCATCTGTTTCAGATGAAGTTACATTGTTTCATAGTTTGCCATTGTGAGATTTGAACTCTTGAGCTTAGGGTTACAAACCGAGTACCATAACCACATGGCTCCAATAGCAGAGTAACTCTTTCGAGTACAAACAAATTTCCATCTGTTTCAGATGAAGTTATATTGTTTCATAGTTTGCCATTGTGAGATTTGAACTCTTGATCCTGGGGTTACAAACCCAGTACCATAACCACTTGGCTATTTAGGCCAAGCAGCCAATAGCGGAGTTGCTCTTTCGAGTACAAACACGTTTCCATCTGTTTCAGATGAAGTTACATTGTTTCATAGTTTGCCATTGTGAGATTTGAACTCTTGAGCTTAGGGTTACAAACCCAGTACCATAACCACTTGGCTCCAATAGCAGAGTACCTCTTTCGAGTACAAACCCATTTCCATCTGTTTCAGATGAAGTTACATTGTTTCATAGTTTGCCATTGTGAGATTTGAATACTTGATCTTGGGGTTACAAACCCAGTACCATAACCACTTGGATATTTAGGCCAAGCCTAAAGCCGCCTGCACCTGGTATTCCCAGGCTGTCTCCCATCCAAGTACTAACCAGGCCTGAGTCTGCTTAGCTTCCGAGATCAGACGAGATCGGGCGT
Organism: Carcharodon carcharias; assembly: GCF_017639515.1. Taxonomy (NCBI): domain Eukaryota; kingdom Metazoa; phylum Chordata; class Chondrichthyes; order Lamniformes; family Lamnidae; genus Carcharodon; species Carcharodon carcharias. The sequence goes on from NC_054467.1 coordinate 207,542,512, forward strand.
TTTTCAGACTAGTATGGCCTAGGCAAATAAGTCACTACTGCGATGGCCAGGAATCGAACTCGGGTCAAGTGTTTGAAAGGCAGCTATGCTCACCACTATACCAGTATCGCACCCTACTGCACCCGGTATTCCCAGGCAGTCTCCCATCCAAGTACTAACCAGGCCTGAGTCTGCTTAGCTTCCGAGATCAGACAAGATCAGGCGTTTTCAGACTAGTATGGCCGTAGGCAAAGTTTGGAGTGTACTCTGTAACTCTTTCAAGTACAAACACATTTCCATCTGTTTTTTTTTTCCAGATGAAATTACATTGTTTCATAGTTTGCCATTGTGAGATTTGAACTCTTGAGCTTAGGGTTACAAACCCAGTACCATAACCAATTGGCTCCAATAGCAGAGTAACTCTTTCGAGTACAAACACATTTCCATCTGTTCCTATTCAGATGAAGTTACATTGTTTCATAGTTTGCATTGTGAGATTTGAACTCTTGATCTTGGTGCTACAAACCCAGTACCATAACCACTTGGCTATTTAAGCCAAGCCCAATAGCAGAGTAACTCTTTTGAGTACAAACCCGTTTCCATCTGTTTCAGATGAAATTACATTGTTTCATAGTTTGCCATTGTGAGATTTGAACTCTTGAGCTTAGGGTTACAAACCCAGTACTATAACCACTTGGCTCCAATAGCAGAGTAACTCTTTTGAGTACAAACACATTTCCATCTGTTCCTATTCAGATGAAGTTACATTGTTCATAGTTTGCATTGTGAGATTTGAACTCTTGATACTCTTTTGAGTAAACCTGTTTCCATCTGTTTCAGATGAAGTTACATTGTTTCATAGTTTGCCATTGTGAGATTTGAATACTTGATCTTGGGGTTACAAACCCAGTACCATAACCACTTGGCTATTTAGCCCTTAAATGATGTAACTCTTTTGAGTACAAACCCATTTCTATCTGTTTCAGATGAAATTATATTGTTTCATAGTTTGCCATTGTGAGATTTGATCTCTTGATCTTGGGTTTACAAATCCCACACCATAACCACTTGGCTATTTAAGCCACAAACCTGTTTCCATCTGTTTCAGATGAAGTCACATTGTTTCATAGTTTGCCATTGTGAGATTTGAACTCTTAATCTTGGGGTTACAAACCCAGTACCATAACCACTTGGCTCCAATAGCAGAGTAACTCTGTTGAGTACAAACATGTTTCCATCTGTCATTTCAGATGAAGTTACATTGTTTCCCATTGTGAGATTTGAACTCTTGATACTCTTTCGAGTACAAACCTGTTTCCATCTGTTTCAGATGAAGTCACATTGTTCCATAGTTTGCCATTGTGAGATTTGAACTCTTGATCTTGGGGTTACAAACCCAGTACCATAACCACATGGCTATTTAAGCCAAGCCCAATAGCAGAGTAACTCTTTCGAGTACAAACACGTTTCCATCTGTTCCTATTCAGATGAAGTTACATTGTTTCATAGCTTGCCATTGTGAGGTTTGAACTCTTGATCTTGGGGTTACAAACCCAGTACCATAACCACTTGGCTATTTAGGCCAAGCCTAGAGCAGAGTAACTCTTTTGAGTACAAACATGTTTCCATCTGTCATTTCAGATGAAGTTACATTGTTTCCCATTGTGAGATTTGAACTCTTGGTACTCTTTCGAGTACAAACCTGTTTCCATCTGTTTCAGATGAAGTCACATTGTTCCATAGTTTGCCATTGTGAGATTTGAACTCTTGATCTTGGGGTTACAAACCCAGTACCATAACCACTTGGCTATTTAGGCCAAGCCCAATAGCAGAGTAACTCTTTTGAGCACAAACACATTTCCATCTGTTCCTATTCAGATGAAGTTACATTGTTTGCCATTGTGAGATTTGAACTCTTGATCTTGGGGTTACAAACCCAGTACCATAACCACTTGGCTATTTAGGCCAAGCCCTAAGGGGTTGCAGGAGCAGAGAGACCTGGGTGTGTAACTCTTTCGAGTACAAACACGTTTCCATCTGTTTCAGATGAAGTTACATTGTTTCATAGTGTGCCATTGTGAGATTTGAACTCTTGATCTTGGGGTTACAAACCCAGTACCATAACCACTTGGCTATTCAAGCCAAGCCCAATAGCAGAGTAACTCTTTCGAGTACAAACCCGTTTCCATCTGTTCCTATTCAGATGAAGGTACATTGTTTCCCATTGTGAGATTTGAACTCTTGATCTGGGGGTTACAAACCCAGTACCATAACCACTTGGCTACTTAGGCCAAGCTATGCGATTTTCATGGCTTAGCATCTCTTTCTTTTGTAACTCTTTCGAGTACAAACCCGTTTCCATCTGTTTCAGATGAAGTTACATTGTTTCATAGTTTGCCGTTGTGAGATTTGAACTCTCGATCTTGGGGTTACAAACCCAGTGCCATAACCACTTGGCTATTTAGGCCAAGCAGCCAATAGCAACGTAACTCTTTCGAGTACAAACACGTTTCCACCTGTTTCAGATGAAGTTACATTGTTTCATAGTTTGCCATTGTGAGATTTGAACTCTTGAGCTTAGGGTTACAAACCCAGTACCATAACCACTTGGCTCCAATCGCAGAGTTAATCTTTCGAGTACAAAACCATTTCCATCTGTTTCAGATGAAGTTATATTGTTTCATAGTTTGCCATTGTGAGATTTGAACTCTTGATCTTGGGGTTACAAACCCAGTACCATAACCACTTGGCTATTTAGGCCAAGCAAACATTTCCATCTGTTCCTATTGAGATGAAGTTACATTGTTTCATAGTTTGCCGTTGTGAGATTTGAACTCTGGATCTTGGAGTTACAAACCCAGTACCATAACCACTTGGCTATTTAGGCCAAGCAACCCAGTACCATAACCACTTGGCTATTTAGGCCAAGCAGCCAATAGCAGAGTAACACTTTCGAGTACAAAAAAGTTTCCATCTGTTTCAGATGAAGTTACATTGTTTCATAGTTTGCCATTGTGAGATTTGAACTCTTGAGCTTAGGGTTACAAACCCAGTACCATAACCACTTGGCTCCAATAGCAGAGTAACTATTTCGAGTACAAACCCATTTCCATCTGTTTCAGTTAAAGTTATATTGTTTCATAGTTTGCCATTGTGAGATTTGAACTCTTGAGCTTAGGGTTACAAACCCAGTAACATAACCACTTGGCTATTTAGGCCAAGCCAAAGTGACTCTTTTGAGTACAAACCCATTTCCATCGGTTTCAGATGAAGTTATATTGTTTCATAGTTTGCCATTGTGAGATTTGAACTCTTGATCTTGGGGTTACAAACCCAGTACCATAACCACTTGGCTATTTAGGCCAAGCAAACATTTCCATCTGTTCCTATTCAGATGAAGTTACATTGTTTCATAGTTTGCCGTTATGAGATTTGATCTCTCGATCTTGAGGTTACAAACCCAGTACCGTAACCACTTGGCTATTTAGGCCAAGCAGCCAATAGCAGAGTAACTCTTTCGAGTACAAACACGTTTCCATCTGTTTCAGATGAAGTTACATTGTTTCATAGTTTGCCATTGTGAGATTTGAACTCTTGAGCTTAGGGTTACAAACCCAGTACCATAACCACTTGGCTCCAATAGCAGAGTAACTCTTTTGAGTACAAACATGTTTCCATCTGACATTTCAGATGAAGTCACATTGTTTCCCATTGTGAGATTTGAACTCTTGATCTTGGGGTTACAAACCCAGTACCATAACCACTTGGCTCCAATAGCAGAGTAACTCTTTTGAGTACAAACATGTTTCCATCTGTCATTTCAGATGAAGTCACATTGTTTCCCATTGTGAGATTTGAACTCTTGAACTTGGGGTTACAAACCCAGTACCATAACCACTTGGCTATTTAGGCCAAGCAAACATTTCCATCTGTTCCTATTCAGATGAAGTTACATTGTTTCATAGTTTGCCATTGTGAGATTTGAACTCTTGACCTTGGGGTTACAAACCCAGTACCATAACCACTTGGCTATTTAGGCCAAGCAGCCAATAGCGGAGTAACTCTTTCGAGTACAAACACGTTTCCATCTGTTTCAGATGAAGTTACATTGTTTCATAGTTTGCCATTGTGAGATTTGAACTCTTGAGCTTAGGGTAACAAACCCAGTACCATAACCACTTGGCTCCAATAGCAGAGTAACTCTTTTGAGTACAAACCCATTTCCATCTGTTTCAGATGGAGTTATATTGTTTCATAGTTTGCCATTGTGAGATTTGAACTCTTGATCTTGGGGTTACAAACCCAGTACCATAACCACTTGGCTATTTAGGCCAAGCTCTACCCATTTCCATCTGTTTCAGATGAAGTTATATTGTTTCATAGTTTGCCATTGTGAGATTTGAACTCTTGAGCTTAGGGTTACAAACCCAGTACCATAACCACTTGGCTCCAATAGCAGAGTAACTCTTTTGAGTACAAACATGTTTCCATCTGTCATTTCAGATGAAGTCACATTGTTTCCCATTGTGAGATTTGAACTCTTGATCTTGGGGTTACAAACCCAGTACCAGAACCACTTGGCTCCAATAGCAGAGTAACTCTTTTGAGTAGAAACATGTTTCCATCTGTCATTTCAGATGAAGTCACATTGTTTCCCATTGTGAGATTTGAACTCTTGATCTTGGGGATACAAACCCAGTACCATAACCACTTGGCTATTTAGGCCCAGCAAACATTTCCATCTGTTCCTATTCAGATGAAGTTACATTGTTTCATAGTTTGCCATTGTGAGATTTGAACTCTTGACCTTGGGGTTACAAACCCAGTACCATAACCACTTGGCTATTTAGGCCAAGCAGCCAATAGCGGAGTAACTCTTTCGAGTACAAACACGTTTCCATCTGTTTCAGATGAAGTTACATTGTTTCGTAGTTTGCCACTGTGAGATTTGAACTCTTGAGCTTAGGGTTACAAACCCAGTACCATAACCACTTGGCTATTTAGGCCAACCTCTGCCCATTTCCATCTGTTTCAGATGAAGTTATATTGTTTCATAGTTTGCCATTGTGAGATTTGAACTCTTGATCTTGGGGTTACAAACCCAGTACCATAACCACTTGGCTCCAATAGCAGAGTAACTCTTTCGAGTACAAACACTTTTCCATCTGTTTCAGATGAAGTTACATTGTTTCATAGTTTGCCATTGTGAGATTTGAACTCTTGTTCTTGGGGTTACAAACCCAGTATCATAACCACTTGGCTATTTAGGCCAAGCAATAGCAGAGTAACTCTTTCGAGTACAAACACGTTTCCATCTGCTTCAGATGAGGTTATATTGTTTCATAGTTTGCCATTGTGAGATTTGAACTCTTGATACTCTTTCGAGTACAAACCTGTTTCCATCTGTTTCAGATGAAGTCACATTGTTCCATAGTTCGCCATTGTGAGATTTGAACTCTTGATCTTGGGGTTACAAACCCAGTACCATAACCACTTGGCTATTTAGGCCAAGCAATAGCAGAGTCACTCTTTCGAGTACAAACACGTTTCCATCTGTTTCAGATGAAGTTACATTGTTTCATAGTTTGCCATTGTGAGATTTGAACTCTTGAGCTTAGGGTTACAAACCGAGTACCATAACCACATGGCTCCAATAGCAGAGTAACTCTTTCGAGTACAAACAAATTTCCATCTGTTTCAGATGAAGTTATATTGTTTCATAGTTTGCCATTGTGAGATTTGAACTCTTGATCCTGGGGTTACAAACCCAGTACCATAACCACTTGGCTATTTAGGCCAAGCAGCCAATAGCGGAGTTGCTCTTTCGAGTACAAACACGTTTCCATCTGTTTCAGATGAAGTTACATTGTTTCATAGTTTGCCATTGTGAGATTTGAACTCTTGAGCTTAGGGTTACAAACCCAGTACCATAACCACTTGGCTCCAATAGCAGAGTACCTCTTTCGAGTACAAACCCATTTCCATCTGTTTCAGATGAAGTTACATTGTTTCATAGTTTGCCATTGTGAGATTTGAATACTTGATCTTGGGGTTACAAACCCAGTACCATAACCACTTGGATATTTAGGCCAAGCCTAAAGCCGCCTGCACCTGGTATTCCCAGGCTGTCTCCCATCCAAGTACTAACCAGGCCTGAGTCTGCTTAGCTTCCGAGATCAGACGAGATCGGGCGTTTTTCAGACTAGTATGGCCTAGGCAAATAAGTCACTACTGCGATGACCAAAATCGAACTCGGGTCAAGTGTTTGAAAGGCAGCTATGCTCACCACTATACCAGTATCGCACCCTACTGCACCCGGTATTCCCAGGCAGTCTCCCATCCAAGTACTAACCAGGCCTGAGTCTGCTTAGCTTCCGAGATCAGACAAGATCAGGCGTTTTCAGACTAGTATGGCCGTAGGCAAAGTTTGGAGTGTACTCTGTAACTCTTTCAAGTACAAACACATTTCCATCTGTTTTTTTTTTCCAGATGAAATTACATTGTTTCATAGTTTGCCATTGTGAGATTTGAACTCTTGAGCTTAGGGTTACAAACCCAGTACCATAACCAATTGGCTCCAATAGCAGAGTAACTCTTTCGAGTACAAACACATTTCCATCTGTTCCTATTCAGATGAAGTTACATTGTTTCATAGTTTGCCATTGTGAGATTTGAACTCTTGATCTTGGGGTTACAAACCCAGTACCATAACCACTTGGCTATTTAGGCCAAGCCCAATAGCAGAGTAACTCTTTTGAGAACAAACATGTTTCCATCTGTCATTTCAGATGAAGTTACATAATTTGCCATTGTGAGATTTGAACTCTTGATCTTGGGGTTACAAACCCAGTACCATAACCACTTGGCTACTTAGGCCCAGCTCCAATAGCAGAGTAACTCTTTCGAGTACAAACCCATTTCCATCTGTTTCAGATGAAGTTACATTGTTTCATAGTTTGCCATTGTGAGATTTGAACAGTTGATCTTGGGGTTACAAGCCCAGTACCATAACCACTTGGCTATTTAGGCCAAGCCCAATAGCAGAGTAACTCTTTCGAGTACAAACCCATTTCCATCTGTTTCAGATGAAGTTACATTGTTTCACAGTTTGCCATTGTGAGATTTGAACTCTTGATCTTGGTGCTACAAACCCAGTACCATAACCACTTGGCTATTTAAGCCAAGCCCAATAGCAGAGTAACTCTTTTGAGTACAAACCCGTTTCCATCTGTTTCAGATGAAATTACATTGTTTCATAGTTTGCCATTGTGAGATTTGAACTCTTGAGCTTAGGGTTACAAACCCAGTACTATAACCACTTGGCTCCAATAGCAGAGTAACTCTTTTGAGTACAAACACATTTCCATCTGTTCCTATTCAGATGAAGTTACATTGTTCATAGTTTGCATTGTGAGATTTGAACTCTTGATACTCTTTTGAGTAAACCTTTTTCCATCTGTTTCAGATGAAGTTACATTGTTTCATAGTTTGCCATTGTGAGATTTGAATACTTGATCTTGGGGTTACAAACCCAGTACCATAAACACTTGGCTATTTAGCCCTTAAATGATGTAACTCTTTTGAGTACAAACCCATTTCTATCTGTTTCAGATGAAATTATATTGTTTCATAGTTTGCCATTGTGAGATTTGATCTCTTGATCTTGGGATTACAAATCCCACACCATAACCACTTGGCTATTTAAGCCACAAACCTGTTTCCATCTGTTTCAGATGAAGTCACATTGTTTCATAGTTTGCCATTGTGAGATTTGAACTCTTAATCTTGGGGTTACAAACCCAGTACCATAACCACTTGGCTCCAATAGCAGAGTAACTCTGTTGAGTACAAACATGTTTCCATCTGTCATTTCAGATGAAGTTACATTGTTTCCCATTGTGAGATTTGAACTCTTGATACTCTTTCGAGTACAAACCTGTTTCCATCTGTTTCAGATGAAGTCACATTGTTCCATAGTTTGCCATTGTGAGATTTGAACTCTTGATCTTGGGGTTACAAACCCAGTACCATAACCACATGGCTATTTAAGCCAAGCCCAATAGCAGAGTAACTCTTTCGAGTACAAACACGTTTCCATCTGTTCCTATTCAGATGAAGTTACATTGTTTCATAGCTTGCCATTGTGAGGTTTGAACTCTTGATCTTGGGGTTACAAACCCAGTACCATAACCACTTGGCTATTTAGGCCAAGCCTAGAGCAGAGTAACTCTTTTGAGTACAAACATGTTTCCATCTGTCATTTCAGATGAAGTTACATTGTTTCCCATTGTGAGATTTGAACTCTTGGTACTCTTTCGAGTACAAACCTGTTTCCATCTGTTTCAGATGAAGTCACATTGTTCCATAGTTTGCCATTGTGAGATTTGAACTCTTGATCTTGGGGTTACAAACCCAGTCCCATAACCACTTGGCTATTTAGGCCAAGCCCAATAGCAGAGTAACTCTTTTGAGCACAAACACATTTCCATCTGTTCCTATTCAGATGAAGTTACATTGTTTGCCATTGTGAGATTTGAACTCTTGATCTTGGGGTTACAAACCCAGTACCATAACCACTTGGCTATTTAGGCCAAGCCCTAAGGGGTTGCAGGAGCAGAGAGACCTGGGTGTGTAACTCTTTCGAGTACAAACACGTTTCCATCTGTTTCAGATGAAGTTACATTGTTTCATAGTGTGCCATTGTGAGATTTGAACTCTTGATCTTGGGGTTACAAACCCAGTACCATAACCACTTGGCTATTCAAGCCAAGCCCAATAGCAGAGTAACTCTTTCGAGTACAAACCCGTTTCCATCTGTTCCTATTCAGATGAAGGTACATTGTTTCCCATTGTGAGATTTGAACTCTTGATCTGGGGGTTACAAACCCAGTACCATAACCACTTGGCTACTTAGGCCAAGCTATGCGATTTTCATGGCTTAGCATCTCTTTCTTTTGTAACTCTTTCGAGTACAAACCCGTTTCCATCTGTTTCAGATGAAGTTACATTGTTTCATAGTTTGCCGTTGTGAGATTTGAACTCTCGATCTTGGGGTTACAAACCCAGTGCCATAACCACTTGGCTATTTAGGCCAAGCAGCCAATAGCAACGTAACTCTTTCGAGTACAAACACGTTTCCACCTGTTTCAGATGAAGTTACATTGTTTCATAGTTTGCCATTGTGAGATTTGAACTCTTGAGCTTAGGGTTACAAACCCAGTACCATAACCACTTGGCTCCAATCGCAGAGTAAATCTTTCGAGTACAAAACCATTTCCATCTGTTTCAGATGAAGTTATATTGTTTCATAGTTTGCCATTGTGAGATTTGAACTCTTGATCTTGGGGTTACAAACCCAGTACCATAACCACTTGGCTATTTAGGCCAAGCAAACATTTCCATCTGTTCCTATTGAGATGAAGTTACATTGTTTCATAGTTTGCCGTTGTGAGATTTGAACTCTGGATCTTGGAGTTACAAACCCAGTACCATAACCACTTGGCTATTTAGGCCAAGCAACCCAGTACCATAACCACTTGGCTATTTAGGCCAAGCAGCCAATAGCAGAGTAACACTTTCGAGTACAAAAAAGTTTCCATCTGTTTCAGATGAAGTTACATTGTTTCATAGTTTGCCATTGTGAGATTTGAACTCTTGAGCTTAGGGTTACAAACCCAGTACCATAACCACTTGGCTCCAATAGCAGAGTAACTATTTCGAGTACAAACCCATTTCCATCTGTTTCAGTTAAAGTTATATTGTTTCATAGTTTGCCATTGTGAGATTTGAACTCTTGAGCTTAGGGTTACAAACCCAGTAACATAACCACTTGGCTATTTAGGCCAAGCCAAAGTGACTCTTTTGAGTACAAACCCATTTCCATCGGTTTCAGATGAAGTTATATTGTTTCATAGTTTGCCATTGTGAGATTTGAACTCTTGATCTTGGGGTTACAAACCCAGTACCATAACCACTTGGCTATTTAGGCCAAGCAAACATTTCCATCTGTTCCTATTCAGATGAAGTTACATTGTTTCATAGTTTGCCGTTATGAGATTTGATCTCTCGATCTTGAGGTTACAAACCCAGTACCGTAACCACTTGGCTATTTAGGCCAAGCAGCCAATAGCAGAGTAACTCTTTCGAGTACAAACACGTTTCCATCTGTTTCAGATGAAGTTACATTGTTTCATAGTTTGCCATTGTGAGATTTGAACTCTTGAGCTTAGGGTTACAAACCCAGTACCATAACCACTTGGCTCCAATAGCAGAGTAACTCTTTTGAGTACAAACATGTTTCCATCTGACATTTCAGATGAAGTCACATTGTTTCCCATTGTGAGATTTGAACTCTTGATCTTGGGGTTACAAACCCAGTACCATAACCACTTGGCTCCAATAGCAGAGTAACTCTTTTGAGTACAAACATGTTTCCATCTGTCATTTCAGATGAAGTCACATTGTTTCCCATTGTGAGATTTGAACTCTTGAACTTGGGGTTACAAACCCAGTACCATAACCACTTGGCTATTTAGGCCAAGCAAACATTTCCATCTGTTCCTATTCAGATGAAGTTACATTGTTTCATAGTTTGCCATTGTGAGATTTGAACTCTTGACCTTGGGGTTACAAACCCAGTACCATAACCACTTGGCTATTTAGGCCAAGCAGCCAATAGCGGAGTAACTCTTTCGAGTACAAACACGTTTCCATCTGTTTCAGATGAAGTTACATTGTTTCATAGTTTGCCATTGTGAGATTTGAACTCTTGAGCTTAGGGTAACAAACCCAGTACCATAACCACTTGGCTCCAATAGCAGAGTAACTCTTTTGAGTACAAACCCATTTCCATCTGTTTCAGATGGAGTTATATTGTTTCATAGTTTGCCATTGTGAGATTTGAACTCTTGATCTTGGGGTTACAAACCCAGTACCATAACCACTTGGCTATTTAGGCCAAGCTCTACCCATTTCCATCTGTTTCAGATGAAGTTATATTGTTTCATAGTTTGCCATTGTGAGATTTGAACTCTTGAGCTTAGGGTTACAAACCCAGTACCATAACCACTTGGCTCCAATAGCAGAGTAACTCTTTTGAGTACAAACATGTTTCCATCTGTCATTTCAGATGAAGTCACATTGTTTCCCATTGTGAGATTTGAACTCTTGATCTTGGGGTTACAAACCCAGTACCAGAACCACTTGGCTCCAATAGCAGAGTAACTCTTTTGAGTAGAAACATGTTTCCATCTGTCATTTCAGATGAAGTCACATTGTTTCCCATTGTGAGATTTGAACTCTTGATCTTGGGGATACAAACCCAGTACCATAACCACTTGGCTATTTAGGCCCAGCAAACATTTCCATCTGTTCCTATTCAGATGAAGTTACATTGTTTCATAGTTTGCCATTGTGAGATTTGAACTCTTGACCTTGGGGTTACAAACCCAGTACCATAACCACTTGGCTATTTAGGCCAAGCAGCCAATAGCGGAGTAACTCTTTCGAGTACAAACACGTTTCCATCTGTTTCAGATGAAGTTACATTGTTTCGTAGTTTGCCACTGTGAGATTTGAACTCTTGAGCTTAGGGTTACAAACCCAGTACCATAACCACTTGGCTATTTAGGCCAACCTCTGCCCATTTCCATCTGTTTCAGATGAAGTTATATTGTTTCATAGTTTGCCATTGTGAGATTTGAACTCTTGATCTTGGGGTTACAAACCCAGTACCATAACCACTTGGCTCCAATAGCAGAGTAACTCTTTCGAGTACAAACACTTTTCCATCTGTTTCAGATGAAGTTACATTGTTTCATAGTTTGCCATTGTGAGATTTGAACTCTTGTTCTTGGGGTTACAAACCCAGTATCATAACCACTTGGCTATTTAGGCCAAGCAATAGCAGAGTAACTCTTTCGAGTACAAACACGTTTCCATCTGCTTCAGATGAGGTTATATTGTTTCATAGTTTGCCATTGTGAGATTTGAACTCTTGATACTCTTTCGAGTACAAACCTGTTTCCATCTGTTTCAGATGAAGTCACATTGTTCCATAGTTCGCCATTGTGAGATTTGAACTCTTGATCTTGGGGTTACAAACCCAGTACCATAACCACTTGGCTATTTAGGCCAAGCAATAGCAGAGTCACTCTTTCGAGTACAAACACGTTTCCATCTGTTTCAGATGAAGTTACATTGTTTCATAGTTTGCCATTGTGAGATTTGAACTCTTGAGCTTAGGGTTACAAACCGAGTACCATAACCACATGGCTCCAATAGCAGAGTAACTCTTTCGAGTACAAACAAATTTCCATCTGTTTCAGATGAAGTTATATTGTTTCATAGTTTGCCATTGTGAGATTTGAACTCTTGATCCTGGGGTTACAAACCCAGTACCATAACCACTTGGCTATTTAGGCCAAGCAGCCAATAGCGGAGTTGCTCTTTCGAGTACAAACACGTTTCCATCTGTTTCAGATGAAGTTACATTGTTTCATAGTTTGCCATTGTGAGATTTGAACTCTTGAGCTTAGGGTTACAAACCCAGTACCATAACCACTTGGCTCCAATAGCAGAGTACCTCTTTCGAGTACAAACCCATTTCCATCTGTTTCAGATGAAGTTACATTGTTTCATAGTTTGCCATTGTGAGATTTGAATACTTGATCTTGGGGTTACAAACCCAGTACCATAACCACTTGGATATTTAGGCCAAGCCTAAAGCCGCCTGCACCTGGTATTCCCAGGCTGTCTCCCATCCAAGTACTAACCAGGCCTGAGTCTGCTTAGCTTCCGAGATCAGACGAGATCGGGCGTTTTTCAGACTAGTATGGCCTAGGCAAATAAGTCACTACTGCGATGGCCAGGAATCGAACTCGGGTCAAGTGTTTGAAAGGCAGCTATGCTCACCACTATACCAGTATCGCACCCTACTGCACCCGGTATTCCCAGGCAGTCTCCCATCCAAGTACTAACCAGGCCTGAGTCTGCTTAGCTTCCGAGATCAGACAAGATCAGGCGTTTTCAGACTAGTATGGCCGTAGGCAAAGTTTGGAGTGTACTCTGTAACTCTTTCAAGTACAAACACATTTCCATCTGTTTTTTTTTTCCAGATGAAATTACATTGTTTCATAGTTTGCCATTGTGAGATTTGAACTCTTGAGCTTAGGGTTACAAACCCAGTACCATAACCAATTGGCTCCAATAGCAGAGTAACTCTTTCGAGTACAAACACATTTCCATCTGTTCCTATTCAGATGAAGTTACATTGTTTCATAGTTTGCCATTGTGAGATTTGAACTCTTGATCTTGGGGTTACAAACCCAGTACCATAACCACTTGGCTATTTAGGCCAAGCCCAATAGCAGAGTAACTCTTTTGAGAACAAACATGTTTCCATCTGTCATTTCAGATGAAGTTACATAATTTGCCATTGTGAGATTTGAACTCTTGATCTTGGGGTTACAAACCCAGTACCATAACCACTTGGCTACTTAGGCCCAGCTCCAATAGCAGAGTAACTCTTTCGAGTACAAACCCATTTCCATCTGTTTCAGATGAAGTTACATTGTTTCATAGTTTGCCATTGTGAGATTTGAACAGTTGATCTTGGGGTTACAAGCCCAGTACCATAACCACTTGGCTATTTAGGCCAAGCCCAATAGCAGAGTAACTCTTTCGAGTACAAACCCATTTCCATCTGTTTCAGATGAAGTTACATTGTTTCATAGTTTGCCATTGTGAGATTTGAACTCTTGATCTTGGGGTTACAAGCCCAGTACCATAACCACTTGGCTATTTAGGCCAAGCCCAATAGCAGAGTAACTCTTTCGAGTACAAAGCCGTTTCCATCTGTTTCAGATGAAGTTACATTGTTTCATAGTTTGCCATTGTGAGATTTGGACTCTCGATTTTGGGGTTACAAACCCAGTACCATAACCACTTGGCTATTTAGGCCAAGCCAAATAGCAGAGTAACTCTTTCGAGTACAAACCCATTTCCATCTGTTTCAGATGAATTTACATTGTTTCATAGTTTGCCATTGTGAGATTTGAACTCTTGATCTTGGGGTTACAAACCCAGTACCATAACCACTTGGCTATTTAGGCCAAGCCCTAAGGGGTTGCAGGAGCAGAGAGACCTGGGTCTGTAACTCTTTCGAGTACAAACACGTTTCCATCTGTTTCAGATGAAGTTACATTGTTTCATAGTTTGCCATTGTGAGATTTGAACTTTTGATCTTGGGGTTACAAACCCAGTACCATAACCACTTGGCTATTTAGGCCAAGCTCTACCGTGCCATAACAGACACTCTTTATAACTCTTTCGAGTACAAACCCGTTTCCATCTGTTTCAGATGAAGTTACGTTGTTTCATAATTTGCCATTGTGAGATTTGAACTCTTGATCTTGGGGTTACAAAACCAGTACCATAGCCACTTGGCTACTTAGGCCCAGCTCCAATAGCAGAGTAACTCTTTCGAGTACAAACCCGTTTCCATCTGTTTCAGATGAAGTTACATGTTTCACAGTTTGCCATTGTGAGATTTGAACTCTTGATCTTGGGGTTACAAACCCAGTACCATAACCACTTGGCTACTTAGGCCCAGCTCCAATAGCAGAGTAACTCTTTTGAGTACAAACCCATTTCCATCTGTTTCAGATGAAGTTACATTGTTTCATAGTTTGCCATTGTGAGATTTGAACTCTTGATCTTGGGGTTACAAACCCAGTACCATAACCACTTGGCTATTTAGGCCAAGCCCAATAGCAGAGTAACTCTTTTGAGAACAAACATGTTTCCATCTGTCATTTCAGATGAAGTTACATTGTTTCCCATTGTGAGATTTGAACTCTTGATCTTGGGGTTATAAACCCAGTACCATAACCACTTGGCTACTTAGGCCAAGCCAAAAGTTTGCCATTGTGAGATTTGAACTCTTGATCTTGGGGTTACAAACCCAGTACCATAACCACTTGGCTACTTAGGCCCAGCTCCAATAGCAGAGTAACTCTTTCAAGTACAAACCCATTTCCATCTGTTTCAGATGAAATTACATTGTTTCATAGTTTGCCATTGTGAGATTTGAACTCTTCGATCTTGGGGTTACAAACCCAGTACCATAACCACTTGGCTACTTAGGCCCAGCTCCAATAGCAGAGTAACTCTTTCGAGTACAAACCCGTTTCCATCTGTTTCAGATGAAGTTACATTGTTTCATAGTTTGCCATTGAGAGATTTGAACTCTTGATCTTGGGGTTACAAACCCAGTACCATAACCACTTGGCCATTTAGGCCAAGCATAATTTACCACTGTGAGATTTGAACTCTTCGATCTTGGGGTTACAAACCCAGTACCATAACCAATTGGCTACTTAGGCCCAGCTCCAATAGCAGAGTAACTCTTTCGAGTACAAACACGTTTCCATCTGTTTCAGATGAAGTTACATTGTTTGCCATTGTGAGATTTGAACTCTTGATCTTGGGGTTACAAACCCAGTACCATAACCACTTGGCTATTTAGGCCAAGCTCTACTGTGCCATAACAGACACTCTTTATAACTCTTTCGAGTACAAACCCGTTTCCATCTGTTTCAGATGAAGTTACGTTGTTTCATAGTTTGCCATTGTGAGATTTGAACTCTTGATCTTGGGGTTACAAACCCAGTACCATAACCACTTGGCTGCTTAGGCCCAGCTCCAATAGCAGAGTAACTCTTTCGAGTACAAACCCATTTCCATCTGTTTCAGATGAAGTTACATTGTTTCATAGTTTGCCATTGTGAGATTTGAACTCTTGATCTTGGGGTTACAAGCCCAGTACCATAACCACTTGCCTATTTAGGCCAAGGTATTGATCATGGGGTTACAAACCCAGTACCATAACCACTTAGCTATTTAGGCCAAGCCCAATAGCAGAGTAACTCTTTTGAGCACAAACAAATTTCCATCTGTTCCTATTCAGATGAAGTTACATTGTTTGCCATTGTGAGATTTGAACTCTTGATCTTGGGGTTACAAACCCAGTACCATAACCACTTGGCTACTGAGGCCCAGCTCCAATAGCAGAGTAACTCTTTCGAGTACAAACCCATTTCCATCTGTTTCAGATGAAGTTACATTGTTTCATAGTTTGCCATTGTGAGATTTGAACTCTTGATCTTGGGGTTACAAGCCCAGTACCATAACCACTTGGCTATTTAGGCCAAGCCCAATAGCAGAGTAACTCATTCGAGTACAAACCCATTTCCATCTGTTTCAGATGAAGTTACATTGTTTCATAGTTTGCCATTGTGAGATTTGAACTCTTGATCTTGGGGTTACAAGCCCAGTATCATAACCACTTGGCTATTTAGGCCAAGCCCAATAGCAGGGTAACTCTTTCGAGTACAAAGCCGTTTCCATCTGTTTCAGATGAAGTTACATTGTTTCATAGTTTGCCATTGTGAGATTTGGACTCTCGATTTTGGGGTTACAAACCCAGTACCATAACCACTTGGCTATTTAGGCCAAGCCAAATAGCAGAGTAACTCTTTCGAGTACAAACCCATTTCCATCTGTTTCAGATGAATTTACATTGTTTCATAGTTTGCCATTGTGAGATTTGAACTCTTGATCTTGGGGTTACAAACCCAGTACCATAACCACTTGGCTATTTAGGCCAAGCCCTAAGGGGTTGCAGGAGCAGAGAGACCTGGGTGTGCAACTCTTTCGAGTACAAACACGTTTCCATCTGTTTCAGATGAAGTTACATTGTTTCATAGTTTGCCATTGTGAGATTTGAACTTTTGATCTTGGGGTTACAAACCCAGTACCATAACCACTTGGCTATTTAGGCCAAGCTCTACAGTGCCATAACAGACACTCTTTATAACTCTTTCGAGTACAAACCCGTTTCCATCTGTTTCAGATGAAGTTACGTTGTTTCATAGTTTGCCATTGTGAGATTTGAACTCTTGATCTTGGGGTTACAAACCCAGTACCATAGCCACTTGGCTACTTAGGCCCAGCTCCAATAGCAGAGTAACTCTTTCGAGTACAAACCCGTTTCCATCTGTTTCAGCTGAAGTTACATGTTTCACAGTTTGCCATTGTGAGATTTGAACTCTTGATCTTGGGGTTACAAACCCAGTACCATAACCACTTGGCTACTTAGGCCCAGCTCCAATAGCAGAGTAACTCTTTTGAGTACAAACCCATTTCCATCTGTTTCAGATGAAGTTACATTGTTTCATAGTTTGCCATTGTGAGATTTGAAATCTTGATCTTGGGGTTACAAACCCAGTACCATAACCACTTGGCTATTTAGGCCAAGCCCAATAGCAGAGTAACTCTTTTGAGAACAAACATGTTTCCATCTGTCATTTCAGATGAAGTTACATTGTTTCCCATTGTGAGATTTGAACTCTTGATCTTGGGGTTATAAACCCAGTACCATAACCACTTGGCTACTTATGCCAAGCCAAAAGTTTGCCATTGTGAGATTTGAACTCTTGATCTTGGGGTTACAAACCCAGTACCATAACCACTTGGCTATTTAGGCCAAGCCTAATAGCAGAGTAACTCTTTCAAGTACAAACCCATTTCCATCTGTTTCAGATGAAATTACATTGTTTCATAGTTTGCCATTGTGAGATTTGAACTCTTCGATCTTGGGGTTACAAACCCAGTACCATAACCACTTGGCTACTTAGGCCCAGCTCCAATAGCAGAGTAACTCTTTCGAGTACAAACCCGTTTCCATCTGTTTCAGATGAAGTTACATTGTTTCATAGTTTGCCATTGAGAGATTTGAACTCTTGATCTTGGGGTTACAAACCCAGTACCATAACCACTTGGCCATTTAGGCCAAGCATAATTTACCACTGTGAGATTTGAACTCTTCGATCTTGGGGTTACAAACCCAGTACCATAACCAATTGGCTACTTAGGCCCAGCTCCAATAGCAGAGTAACTCCTTCGAGTACAAACACGTTTCCATCTGTTTCAGATGAAGTTACATTGTTTGCCATTGTGAGATTTGAACTCTTGATCTTGGGGTTACAAACCCAGTACCATAACCACTTGGCTATTTAGGCCAAACTCTACTGTGCCATAACAGACACTCTTTATAATTCTTTCGAGTACAAACCCGTTTCCATCTGTTTCAGATGAAGTTACGTTGTTTCATAGTTTGCCATTGTGAGATTTGAACTCTTGATCTTGGGGTTACAAGCCCAGTACCATAGCCACTTGGCTGCTTAGGCCCAGCTCCAATAGCAGAGTAACTCTTTCGAGTACAAACCCATTTCCATCTGTTTCAGATGAAGTTACATTGTTTCATAGTTTGCCATTGTGAGATTTGAACTCTTGATCTTGGGGTTACAAGCCCAGTACCATAACCACTTGGCTATTTAGGCCAAGCCCAATAGCAGAGTAACTCTTTCGAGTACAAACCCATTTCCATCTGTTTCAGATGAAGTTACATTGTTTCATAGTTTGCCATTGTGAGATTTGAACTCTTGATCTTGGGGTTACAAGCCCAGTACCATAACCACTTGGCTATTTAGGCCAAACCCAATAGCAGAGTAACTCTTTCGAGTACAAACCCGTTTCCATCTGTTTCAGATGAAGTTACATTGTTTCATAGTTTGCCATTGTGAGATTTGAACTTTTGATCTTGGGGTTACAAACCCAGTACCATAACCACTTGGCTATTTAGGCCAAGCTCTACAGTGCCATAACAGACACTCTTTATAACTCTTTCGAGTACAAACCCGTTTCCATCTGTTTCAGATGAAGTTACGTTGTTTCATAGTTTGCCATTGTGAGATTTGAACTCTTGATCTTGGGGTTACAAACCCAGTACCATAGCCACTTGGCTACTTAGGCCCAGCTCCAATAGCAGAGTAACTCTTTCGAGTACAAACCCGTTTCCATCTGTTTCAGCTGAAGTTACATGTTTCACAGTTTGCCATTGTGAGATTTGAACTCTTGATCTTGGGGTTACAAACCCAGTACCATAACCACTTGGCTACTTAGGCCCAGCTCCAATAGCAGAGTAACTCTTTTGAGTACAAACCCATTTCCATCTGTTTCAGATGAAGTTACATTGTTTCATAGTTTGCCATTGTGAGATTTGAAATCTTGATCTTGGGGTTACAAACCCAGTACCATAACCACTTGGCTATTTAGGCCAAGCCCAATAGCAGAGTAACTCTTTTGAGAACAAACATGTTTCCATCTGTCATTTCAGATGAAGTTACATTGTTTCCCATTGTGAGATTTGAACTCTTGATCTTGGGGTTATAAACCCAGTACCATAACCACTTGGCTACTTAGGCTAAGCCAAAAGTTTGCCATTGTGAGATTTGAACTCTTGATCTTGGGGTTACAAACCCAGTACCATAACCACTTGGCTATTTAGGCCAAGCCTAATAGCAGAGTAACTCTTTCAAGTACAAACCCATTTCCATCTGTTTCAGATGAAATTACATTGTTTCATAGTTTGCCATTGTGAGATTTGAACTCTTCGATCTTGGGGTTACAAACCCAGTACCATAACCACTTGGCTACTTAGGCCCAGCTCCAATAGCAGAGTAACTCTTTCGAGTACAAACCCGTTTCCATCTGTTTCAGATGAAGTTACATTGTTTCATAGTTTGCCATTGAGAGATTTGAACTCTTGATCTTGGGGTTACAAACCCAGTACCATAACCACTTGGCTATTTAGGCCAAGCTCTACTGTGCCATAACAGACACTCTTTATAACTCTTTCGAGTACAAACCCGTTTCCATCTGTTTCAGATGAAGTTACGTTGTTTCATAGTTTGCCATTGTGAGATTTGAACTCTTGATCTTGGGGTTACAAACCCAGTACCATAGCCACTTGGCTGCTTAGGCCCTGCTCCAATAGCAGAGTAACTCTTTCGAGTACAAACCCATTTCCATCTGTTTCAGATGAAGTTACATTGTTTCATAGTTTGCCATTGTGAGATTTGAACTCTTGATCTTGGGGTTACAAGCCCAGTACCATAACCACTTGGCTATTTAGGCCAAGCCCAATAGCAGAGTAACTCTTTCGAGCACAAACCCATTTCCATCTGTTTCAGATGAAGTTACATTGTTTCATAGTTTGCCATTGTGAGATTTGAACTCTTGATCTTGGGGTTACAAGCCCAGTACCATAACCACTTGGCTATTTAGGCCAAACCCAATAGCAGAGTAACTCTTTCGAGTACAAACCCGTTTCCATCTGTTTCAGATGAAGTTACATTGTTTCATAGTTTGCCATTGTGAGATTTGAACTTTTGATCTTGGGGTTACAAACCCAGTACCATAACCACTTGGCTATTTAGGCCAAGCTCTACAGTGCCATAACAGACACTCTTTAGAACTCTTTCGAGTACAAACCCGTTTCCATCTGTTTCAGATGAAGTTACGTTGTTTCATAGTTTGCCATTGTGAGATTTGAACTCTTGATCTTGGGGTTACAAACCCAGTACCATAACCACTTGTCTACTTAGGCCCAGCTCCAATAGCAGAGTAACTCTTTCGAGTACAAACCCGTTTCCATCTGTTTCAGATGAAGTTACATGTTTCACAGTTTGCCATTGTGAGATTTGTACTCTTGATCTTGGGGTTACAAACCCAGTACCATAACCACTTGGCTATTTAGGCCAAGGTATTGATCTTGGGGTTACAAACCCAGTACCATAACCACTTAGCTATTTAGGCCAAGCCCAATAGCAGAGTAACTCTTTTGAGCACAAACACATTTCCATCTGTTCCTATTCAGATGAAGTTACATTGTTTGCCATTGTGAAATTTGAACTCTTGATCTTGGGGTTACAAACCCAGTACCATAACCACTTGGCTACTTAGGCCCAGCTCCAATAGCTGAGTAACTCTTTTGAGTACAAACCCATTTCCATCTGTTTCAGATGAAGTTACATTGTTTCATAGTTTGCCATTGTGAGATTTGAACTCTTGATCTTGGGGGTTACAAACCCAGTACCATAACCACTTGGCTATTTAGGCCAAGCCCAATAGCAGAGTAACTCTTTTCAGTACAAACATGTTTCCATCTGTCATTTCAGATGAAGTTACATTGTTTCCCATGGTGAGATTTGAACTCTTGATCTTGGGGTTATAAACCCAGTACCATAACCACTTGGCTACTTAGGCCAAGCCAAAAGTTTGCCATTGTGAGATTTGAACTCTTGATCTTGGGGTTACAAACCCAGTACCATAACCACTTGGCTACTTAGGCCCAGCTCCAATAGCAGAGTAACTCTTTCGAGTACAAACCCGTTTCCATCTGTTTCAGATGAAGTTACATTGTTTCATAGTTTGCCATTGTGAGATTTGAACTCTTGATCTTGGGGTTACAAACCGAGTACCATAACCACTTGGCTACTTAGGCCCAGCTCCAATAGCAGAGTAACTCTTTCAAGTACAAACCCATTTCCATCTGTTTCAGATGAAATTACATTGTTTCATAGTTTGCCATTGTGAGATTTGAACTCTTCGATCTTGGGGTTACAAACCCAGTACCATAACCACTTGGCTACTTAGGCCCAGCTCCAATAGCAGAGTAACTCCTTCGAGTACAAACACGTTTCCATCTGTTCCTATTCAAATGAAGTTACATTGTTTTATAGTTTGCCATTGTGAGATTTGAACTCTTGATCTTGGGGTTAAAAACCCAGTACCATAACCACTTGGCTACTTAGGCCCAGCTCCAATAGCAGAGTAACTCTTTTGAGTACAAACCCATTTCCATCTGTTTCAGATGAAGTTACATTGTTTCATAGTTTGCCATTGTGAGATTTGAACTCTTGATCTTGGGGTTACAAACCCAGTACCATAACCACTTGGCTATTTAGGCCAAGCCCAATAGCAGAGTAACTCTTTTGAGAACAAACATGTTTCCATCTGTCATTTCAGATGAAGTTACATTGTTTCCCATTGTGAGATTTGAACTCTTGATCTTGGGGTTATAAACCCAGTACCATAACCACTTGGCTACTTAGGCCAAGCCAAAAGTTTGCCATTGTGAGATTTGAACTCTTGATCTTGGGGTTACAAACCCAGTACCATAACCACTTGGCTATTTAGGCCAAGCAGCCAATAGCAGAGTAACTCTTTCGAGTACAAACCCGTTTCCATCTGTTTCAGATGAAGTTACATTGTTTCATAGTTTGCCATTGAGAGATTTGAACTCTTGATCTTGGGGTTACAAACCCAGTACCATAACCACTTGGCCATTTAGGCCAAGCATAATTTACCACTGTGAGATTTGAACTCTTCGATCTTGGGGTTACAAACCCAGTACCATAACCACTTGGCTACTTAGGCCCAGCTCCAATAGCAGAGTAACTCTTTCGAGTACAAACACGTTTCCATCTGTTTCAGATGAAGTTACATTGTTTGCCATTGTGAGATTTGAACTCTTGATCTTGGGGTTACAAACCCAGTACCATAACCACTTGGCTATTTAGGCCAAGCTCTGCTGTGCCATAACAGACACTCTTTATAACTCTTTCGAGTACAAACCCATTTCCATCTGTTTCAGATGAAGTTACGTTGTTTCATAGTTTGCCATTGTGAGATTTGAACTCTTGATCTTGGGGTTACAAACCCAGTACCATAACCACTTGGCTACTTAGGCCCAGCTCCAATAGCAGAGTAACTCTTTCGAGTACAAACCCATTTCCATCTGTTTCAGATGAAGTTACATTGTTTCATAGTTTGCCATTGTGAGATTTGAACTCTTGATCTTGGGGTTACAAGCCCAGTACCATAACCACTTGGCTATTTAGGCCAAGCCCAATAGCAGAGTAACTCTTTCGAGTACAAACCCATCTCCATCTGTTTCAGATGAAGTTACATTGTTTCATAGTTTGCCATTGTGAGATTTGAACTCTTGATCTTGGGGTTACAAGCCCAGTACCATAACCACTTGGCTATTTAGGCCAAGCCCAATAGCAGAGTAACTCTTTCGAGTACAAAGCCGTTTCCATCTGTTTCAGATGAAGTTACATTGTTCGCCATTGTGAGATTTGAACTCTTGATCTTGGGGTTACAAACCCAATACCATAACCACTTGGCTATTTAGGCCAAGCTGGACAAACACATTTCCATCTGTTGCTATTCAGATGAAGTTACATTGTTTCATAGTTTGTTATTGTGAGATTTGAACTCTTGATCTTGGGGTTACAAGCCCAGTACCATAACCACTTGGCTATTTAGGCCAAGACTGATCTTGGGGTTACAAACCCAGTACCATAACCACTTGGCTATTTAGGCCAAGCCCAATAGCAGAGTAACTCTTTCGAGTACAAACCCGTTTCCATCTGTTTCAGATGAAGTTACATTGTTCGCCATTGTGAGATTTGAACTCTTGATCTTGGGGTTACAAACCCAATACCATAACCACTTGGCTATTTAGGCCAAGCTGGACAAACACATTTCCATCTGTTGCTATTCAGATGAAGTTACATTGTTTCATAGTTTGTTATTGTGAGATTTGAACTCTTGATCTTGGGGTTACAAGCCCAGTACCATAACCACTTGGCTATTTAGGCCAAGACTGATCTTGGGGTTACAAACCCAGTACCATAACCACTTGGCTATTTAGGCCAAGCTTCATAGTTTGCCGTTGTAAGATTTGAACCCTCGATCTTGGGGTTACAAACCCAGAACCATAACCACTTGGCTATTTTGTCCAAGCCTTTTATAATTTTGCCATTGTGAGATTTGAACTCTTGATCTTAGGGTTATAAACCCAGTACCATAACCACTTGGCTATTTAGGCCAAGCATAAAGCTCCTGGCCCTCTCTGAGGATTGAACTCAGGACCTTCAGATTATGAGACTGACACACTGCCTACTGTGCTAAGAAGGCATAAAGCCTACTGCACCTGGTATTGCAAGGCAGTCTCCCATCCAAGTACTAACCAGGCCTGAGTCTGCTTAGATTCCGAGATCAGACGAGATCGGGCGTTTTCAGACTAGTATGGCCGTAGGCAAATACAAACATATTTCCATCTGTTTCAGATGAAGTTACATTGTTTCATAGTTTGCCATTGTGAGATTTGAACTCTTGATCTTGGGGTTACAAACCCAGAACCATAACCACTTGGCTACTTAGGCCCAGCTCCAATAGCAGAGTAACTCTTTCGAGTACAAAAACGTTTCCATCTGTTTCAGATGAAGTTACATTATTTGCCGTTGTGAGATTTGAACTCTTGATCTTGGGGTTACAAACCCAGTACCATAACCACTTGGCTATTTAGGCCAAGCTCTACAGTGCCATAACAGACACTCTTTATAACTCTTTCGAGTACAAACCCGTTTCCATCTGTTTCAGATGAAGTTACGTTGTTTCATAGTTTGCCATTGTGAGATTTGAACTCTTGATCTTGGGGTTACAAACCCAGTACCATAACCACTTGGCTACTTAGGCCCAGCTCCAATAGCAGAGTAACTCTTTCGAGTACAAACCGATTTCCATCTGTTTCAGATGAATTTACATTGTTTCATAGTTTGCCATTGTGAGATTTGAACTCTTGATCTTGGGGTTACAAACCCAGTACCATAACCACTTGGCTATTTAGGCCAAGCCCTAAGGGGTTGCAGGAGCAGAGAGACCTGGGTGTGTAACTCTTTCGAGTACAAACACGTTTCCATCTGTTTCAGATGAAGTTACATTGTTTCATAGTTTGCCATTGTGAGATTTGAACTTTTGATCTTGGGGTTACAAACCCAGTACCATAACCACTTGGCTATTTAGGCCAAGCTCTACAGTGCCATAACAGACACTCTTTATAACACTTTCGAGTACAAACCCATTTCCATCTGTTTCAGATGAAGTTACATTGTTTCATAGATTGCCATTGTGAGATTTGAACTCTTCGATCTTGGGGTTACAAACCCAGTACCATAACCACTTGGCTACTTAGGCCCAGCTCCAATAGCAGAGTAACTCTTTCGAGTACAAACCCGTTTCCATCTGTTTCAGATGAAGTTACATTGTTTCATAGTTTGCCATTGAGAGATTTGAACTCTTGATCTTGGGGTTACAAACCCAGTACCATAACCACTTGGCCATTTAGGCCAAGCATAATTTACCACTGTGAGATTTGAACTCTTCGATCTTGGAGTTACAAACCCAGTACCATAACCACTTGGCTACTTAGGCCCAGCTCCAATAGCAGAGTAACTCTTTCGAGTACAAACACGTTTCCATCTGTTTCAGATGAAGTTACATTGTTTGCCATTGTGAGATTTGAACTCTTGATCTTGGGGTTACAAACCCACTACCATAACCACTTGGCTATTTAGGCCAAGCTCTACAGTGCCATAACAGACACTCTTTATAACTCTTTCGAGTACAAACCCATTTCCATCTGTTTCAGATGAAGTTACGTTGTTTCATAGTTTGCCATTGTGAGATTTGAACTCTTGATCTTGGGGTTACAAACCCAGTACCATAACCACTTGGCTACTTAGGCCCAGCTCCAATAGCAGAGTAACTCTTTCGAGTACAAACCCATTTCCATCTGTTTCAGATGAAGTTACATTGTTTCATAGTTTGCCATTGTGAGATTTGAACTCTTGATCTTGGGGTTACAAGCCCAGTACCATAACCACTTGGCTATTTAGGCCAAGCCCAATAGCAGAGTAACTCTTTTCAGTACAAACATGTTTCCATCTGTCATTTCAGATGAAGTTACATTGTTTCCCATGGTGAGATTTGAACTCTTGATCTTGGGGTTATAAACCCAGTACCATAACCACTTGGCTACTTAGGCCAAGCCAAAAGTTTGCCATTGTGAGATTTGAACTCTTGATCTTGGGGTTACAAACCCAGTACCATAACCACTTGGCTACTTAGGCCCAGCTCCAATAGCAGAGTAACTCTTTCGAGTACAAACCCGTTTCCATCTGTTTCAGATGAAGTTACATTGTTTCATAGTTTGCCATTGTGAGATTTGAACTCTTGATCTTGGGGTTACAAACCGAGTACCATAACCACTTGGCTACTTAGGCCCAGCTCCAATAGCAGAGTAACTCTTTCAAGTACAAACCCATTTCCATCTGTTTCAGATGAAATTACATTGTTTCATAGTTTGCCATTGTGAGATTTGAACTCTTCGATCTTGGGGTTACAAACCCAGTACCATAACCACTTGGCTACTTAGGCCCAGCTCCAATAGCAGAGTAACTCTTTCGAGTACAAACACGTTTCCATCTGTTCCTATTCAAATGAAGTTACATTGTTTTATAGTTTGCCATTGTGAGATTTGAACTCTTGATCTTGGGGTTAAAAACCCAGTACCATAACCACTTGGCTACTTAGGCCCAGCTCCAATAGCAGAGTAACTCTTTTGAGTACAAACCCATTTCCATCTGTTTCAGATGAAGTTACATTGTTTCATAGTTTGCCATTGTGAGATTTGAACTCTTGATCTTGGGGTTACAAACCCAGTACCATAACCACTTGGCTATTTAGGCCAAGCCCAATAGCAGAGTAACTCTTTTGAGAACAAACATGTTTCCATCTGTCATTTCAGATGAAGTTACATTGTTTCCCATTGTGAGATTTGAACTCTTGATCTTGGGGTTATAAACCCAGTACCATAACCACTTGGCTACTTAGGCCAAGCCAAAAGTTTGCCATTGTGAGATTTGAACTCTTGATCTTGGGGTTACAAACCCAGTACCATAACCACTTGGCTATTTAGGCCAAGCAGCCAATAGCAGAGTAACTCTTTCGAGTACAAACCCGTTTCCATCTGTTTCAGATGAAGTTACATTGTTTCATAGTTTGCCATTGAGAGATTTGAACTCTTGATCTTGGGGTTACAAACCCAGTACCATAACCACTTGGCCATTTAGGCCAAGCATAATTTACCACTGTGAGATTTGAACTCTTCGATCTTGGGGTTACAAACCCAGTACCATAACCACTTGGCTACTTAGGCCCAGCTCCAATAGCAGAGTAACTCTTTCGAGTACAAACACGTTTCCATCTGTTTCAGATGAAGTTACATTGTTTGCCATTGTGAGATTTGAACTCTTGATCTTGGGGTTACAAACCCAGTACCATAACCACTTGGCTATTTAGGCCAAGCTCTGCTGTGCCATAACAGACACTCTTTATAACTCTTTCGAGTACAAACCCATTTCCATCTGTTTCAGATGAAGTTACGTTGTTTCATAGTTTGCCATTGTGAGATTTGAACTCTTGATCTTGGGGTTACAAACCCAGTACCATAACCACTTGGCTACTTAGGCCCAGCTCCAATAGCAGAGTAACTCTTTCGAGTACAAACCCATTTCCATCTGTTTCAGATGAAGTTACATTGTTTCATAGTTTGCCATTGTGAGATTTGAACTCTTGATCTTGGGGTTACAAGCCCAGTACCATAACCACTTGGCTATTTAGGCCAAGCCCAATAGCAGAGTAACTCTTTCGAGTACAAACCCATCTCCATCTGTTTCAGATGAAGTTACATTGTTTCATAGTTTGCCATTGTGAGATTTGAACTCTTGATCTTGGGGTTACAAGCCCAGTACCATAACCACTTGGCTATTTAGGCCAAGCCCAATAGCAGAGTAACTCTTTCGAGTACAAAGCCGTTTCCATCTGTTTCAGATGAAGTTACATTGTTCGCCATTGTGAGATTTGAACTCTTGATCTTGGGGTTACAAACCCAATACCATAACCACTTGGCTATTTAGGCCAAGCTGGACAAACACATTTCCATCTGTTGCTATTCAGATGAAGTTACATTGTTTCATAGTTTGTTATTGTGAGATTTGAACTCTTGATCTTGGGGTTACAAGCCCAGTACCATAACCACTTGGCTATTTAGGCCAAGACTGATCTTGGGGTTACAAACCCAGTACCATAACCACTTGGCTATTTAGGCCAAGCCCAATAGCAGAGTAACTCTTTCGAGTACAAACCCGTTTCCATCTGTTTCAGATGAAGTTACATTGTTCGCCATTGTGAGATTTGAACTCTTGATCTTGGGGTTACAAACCCAATACCATAACCACTTGGCTATTTAGGCCAAGCTGGACAAACACATTTCCATCTGTTGCTATTCAGATGAAGTTACATTGTTTCATAGTTTGTTATTGTGAGATTTGAACTCTTGATCTTGGGGTTACAAGCCCAGTACCATAACCACTTGGCTATTTAGGCCAAGACTGATCTTGGGGTTACAAACCCAGTACCATAACCACTTGGCTATTTAGGCCAAGCTTCATAGTTTGCCGTTGTAAGATTTGAACCCTCGATCTTGGGGTTACAAACCCAGAACCATAACCACTTGGCTATTTTGTCCAAGCCTTTTATAATTTTGCCATTGTGAGATTTGAACTCTTGATCTTAGGGTTATAAACCCAGTACCATAACCACTTGGCTATTTAGGCCAAGCATAAAGCTCCTGGCCCTCTCTGAGGATTGAACTCAGGACCTTCAGATTATGAGACTGACACACTGCCTACTGTGCTAAGAAGGCATAAAGCCTACTGCACCTGGTATTGCAAGGCAGTCTCCCATCCAAGTACTAACCAGGCCTGAGTCTGCTTAGATTCCGAGATCAGACGAGATCGGGCGTTTTCAGACTAGTATGGCCGTAGGCAAATACAAACATATTTCCATCTGTTTCAGATGAAGTTACATTGTTTCATAGTTTGCCATTGTGAGATTTGAACTCTTGATCTTGGGGTTACAAACCCAGAACCATAACCACTTGGCTACTTAGGCCCAGCTCCAATAGCAGAGTAACTCTTTCGAGTACAAAAACGTTTCCATCTGTTTCAGATGAAGTTACATTATTTGCCGTTGTGAGATTTGAACTCTTGATCTTGGGGTTACAAACCCAGTACCATAACCACTTGGCTATTTAGGCCAAGCTCTACAGTGCCATAACAGACACTCTTTATAACTCTTTCGAGTACAAACCCGTTTCCATCTGTTTCAGATGAAGTTACGTTGTTTCATAGTTTGCCATTGTGAGATTTGAACTCTTGATCTTGGGGTGACAAACCCAGTACCATAACCACTTGGCTACTTAGGCCCAGCTCCAATAGCAGAGTAACTCTTTCGAGTACAAACCGATTTCCATCTGTTTCAGATGAATTTACATTGTTTCATAGTTTGCCATTGTGAGATTTGAACTCTTGATCTTGGGGTTACAAACCCAGAACCATAACCACTTGGCTATTTAGGCCAAGCCCTAAGGGGTTGCAGGAGCAGAGAGACCTGGGTGTGTAACTCTTTCGAGTACAAACACGTTTCCATCTGTTTCAGATGAAGTTACATTGTTTCATAGTTTGCCATTGTGAGATTTGAACTTTTGATCTTGGGGTTACAAACCCAGTACCATAACCACTTGGCTATTTAGGCCAAGCTCTACAGTGCCATAACAGACACTCTTTATAACACTTTCGAGTACAAACCCATTTCCATCTGTTTCAGATGAAGTTACATTGTTTCATAGATTGCCATTGTGAGATTTGAACTCTTCGATCTTGGGGTTACAAACCCAGTACCATAACCACTTGGCTACTTAGGCCCAGCTCCAATAGCAGAGTAACTCTTTCGAGTACAAACCCGTTTCCATCTGTTTCAGATGAAGTTACATTGTTTCATAGTTTGCCATTGAGAGATTTGAACTCTTGATCTTGGGGTTACAAACCCAGTACCATAACCACTTGGCCATTTAGGCCAAGCATAATTTACCACTGTGAGATTTGAACTCTTCGATCTTGGAGTTACAAACCCAGTACCATAACCACTTGGCTACTTAGGCCCAGCTCCAATAGCAGAGTAACTCTTTCGAGTACAAACACGTTTCCATCTGTTTCAGATGAAGTTACATTGTTTGCCATTGTGAGATTTGAACTCTTGATCTTGGGGTTACAAACCCACTACCATAACCACTTGGCTATTTATGCCAAGCTCTACAGTGCCATAACAGACACTCTTTATAACTCTTTCGAGTACAAACCCATTTCCATCTGTTTCAGATGAAGTTACGTTGTTTCATAGTTTGCCATTGTGAGATTTGAACTCTTGATCTTGGGGTTACAAACCCAGTACCATAACCACTTGGCTACTTAGGCCCAGCTCCAATAGCAGAGTAACTCTTTCGAGTACAAACCCATTTCCATCTGTTTCAGATGAAGTTACATTGTTTCATAGTTTGCCATTGTGAGATTTGAACTCTTGATCTTGGGGTTACAAGCCCAGTACCATAACCACTTGGCTATTTAGGCCAAGCCCAATAGCAGAGTAACTCTTTCGAGTACAAACCCATTTCCATCTGTTTCAGATGAAGTTACATTGTTTCATAGTTTGCCATTGTGAGATTTGAACTCTTGATCTTGGGGTTACAAGCCCAGTACCATAACCACTTGGCTATTTAGGCCAAGCCCAATAGCAGAGTAACTCTTTCGAGTACAAACCCATTTCCATCTGTTTCAGATGAAGTTACATTGTTTCATAGTTTGCCATTGTGAGATTTGAACTCTTGATCTTGGGGTTACCAGCCCAGTACCATAACCACTTGGCTATTTAGGCCAAGCCCAATAGCAGAGTAACTCTTTCGAGTACAAACCCGTTTCCATCTGTTTCAGATGAAGTTACATTGTTTCATAGTTTGCCATTGTGAGATTTGAACTCTCGATTTTGGGGTTACAAACCCAGTACCATAACCACTTGGCTATTTAGGCCAAGCCAAGTAGCAGAGTAACTCTTTCGAGTACAAACCCATTTCCATCTGTTTCAGATGAATTTACATTGTTTCATAGTTTGCCATTGTGAGATTTGAACTCTTGATCTTGGGGTTACAAACCCAGTACCATAACCACTTGGCTATTTAGGCCAAGCCCTAAGGGGTTGCAGGAGCAGAGAGACCTGGGTGTGTAACTCTTTCGAGTACAAACACGTTTCCATCTGTTTCAGATGAAGTTACATTGTTTCATAGTGTGCCATTGTGAGATTTGAACTTTTGATCTTGGGGTTACAAACCCAGTACCATAACCACTTGGCTATTTAGGCCAAGCTCTACAGTGCCATAACAGACACTCTTTATAACACTTTCGAGTACAAACCCATTTCCATCTGTTTCAGATGAAGTTACATTGTTTCATAGTTTGCCATTGTGAGATTTGAACTCTTGATCTTGGGGTTACAAACCCAGTACCATAACCACTTGGCCATTTAGGCCAAGCATAATTTACCACTGTGAGATTTGAACTCTTCGATCTTGGGGTTACAAACCCAGTACCATAACCACTTGGCTACTTAGGCCCAGCTCCAATAGCAGAGTAACTCTTTCGAGTACAAACACGTTTCCATCTGTTTCAGATGAAGTTACATTGTTTGCCATTGTGAGATTTGAACTCTTGATCTTGGGGTTACAAACCCAGTACCATAACCACTTGGCTATTTAGGCCAAGCTCTACAGTGCCATAACAGACACTCTTTATAACTCTTTCGAGTACAAACCCATTTCCATCTGTTTCAGATGAAGTTACATTGTTTCATAGTTTGCCATTGTGAGATTTGAACTCTTGATCTTGGGGTTACAAACCCAGTACCATAACCACTTGGCTACTTAGGCCCAGCTCCAATAGCAGAGTAACTCTTTCGAGTACAAACCCATTTCCATCTGTTTCAGATGAAGTTACATTGTTTCATAGTTTGCCATTGTGAGATTTGAACTCTTGATCTTGGGGTTACAAGCCCAGTACCATAACCACTTGGCTATTTAGGCCAAGCCCAATAGCAGAGTAACTCTTTCGAGTACAAACCCATTTCCATCTGTTTCAGATGAAGTTACATTCTTTCATAGTTTGCCATTGTGAGATTTGAACTCTTGATCTTGGGGTTACAAGCCCAGTACCATAACCACTTGGCTATTTAGGCCAAGCCCAATAGCAGAGTAACTCTTTCGAGTACAAACCCATTTCCATCTGTTTCAGATGAAGTTACATTGTTTCATAGTTTGCCATTGTGAGATTTGAACTCTTGATCTTGGGGTTACAAGCCCAGTACCATAACCACTTGGCTATTTAGGCCAAGCCCAATAGCAGAGTAACTCTTTCGAGTACAAACCCGTTTCCATCTGTTTCAGATGAAGTTACATTGTTTCATAGTTTGCCATTGTGAGATTTGAACTCTCGATTTTGGGGTTACAAACCCAGTACCATAACCACTTGGCTATTTAGGCCAAGCCAAATAGCAGAGTAACTCTTTCGAGTACAAACCCATTTCCATCTGTTTCAGATGAATTTACATTGTTTCATAGTTTGCCATTGTGAGATTTGAACTCTTGATCTTGGGGTTACAAACCCAGTACCATAACCACTTGGCTATTTAGGCCAAGCCCTAAGGGGTTGCAGGAGCAGAGAGACCTGGGTGTGTAACTCTTTCGAGTACAAACACGTTTCCATCTGTTTCAGATGAAGTTACATTGTTTCATAGTGTGCCATTGTGAGATTTGAACTTTTGATCTTGGGGTTACAAACCCAGTACCATAACCACTTGGCTATTTAGGCCAAGCTCTACAGTGCCATAACAGACACTCTTTATAACACTTTCGAGTACAAACCCATTTCCATCTGTTTCAGATGAAGTTACATTGTTTCATAGTTTGCCATTGTGAGATTTGAACTCTTGATCTTGGGGTTACAAGCCCAGTACCATAACCACTTGGCTATTTAGGCCAAGCCCAATAGCAGAGTAACTCTTTCGAGTACAAACCCGTTTCCATCTGTTTCAGATGAAGTTACATTGTTTCATAGTTTGCCATTGAGAGATTTGAACTCTTGATCTTGGGGTTACAAACCCAGTACCATAACCACTTGGCTATTTAGGCCAAGCTCTACAGTGCCATAACAGACACTCTTTATAACTCTTTCGAGTACAAACCCGTTTCCATCTGTTTCAGATGAAGTTACGTTGTTTCATAGTTTGCCATTGTGAGATTTCAACTCTTGATCTTGGGGTTACAAACCCAGGACCATAACCACTTGGCTACTTAGGCCCAGCTCCAATAGCAGAGTAACTCTTTCGAGTACAAACCCATTTCCATCTGTTTCAGATGAAGTTACATTGTTTCATAGTTAGCCATTGTGAGATTTGAACTCTTGATCTTGGGGTTACAAGCCCAGTACCATAACCACTTGGCTATTTAGGCCAAGCCCAATAGCAGAGTAACTCTTTCGAGTACAAACCCATTTCCATCTGTTTCAGATGAAGTTACATTGTTTCATAGTTTGCCATTGTGAGATTTGAACTCTTGATCTTGGGGTTACAAGCCCAGTACCATAACCACTTGGCTATTTAGGCCAAGCCCAATAGCAGAGTAACTCTTTCGAGTACAAACCCATTTCCATCTGTTTCAGATGAAGTTACATTGTTTCATAGTTTGCCATTGTGAGATTTGAACTCTTGATCTTGGGGTTACAAACCCAGTACCATAACCACTTGGCTACTTAGGCCCAGCTCCAATAGCAGAGTAACTCTTTCAAGTACAAACCCATTTCCATCTGTTTCAGATGAAATTACATTGTTTCATAGTTTGCCATTGTGAGATTTGAACTCTTCGATCTTGGGGTTACAAACCCAGTACCATAACCACTTGGCTACTTAGGCCCAGCTCCAATAGCAGAGTAACTCTTTCGAGTACAAACCCGTTTCCATCTGTTTCAGATGAAGTTACATTGTTTCATAGTTTGCCATTGAGAGATTTGAACTCTTGATCTTGGGGTTACAAACCCAGTACCATAACCACTTGGCCATTTAGGCCAAGCATAATTTACCACTGTGAGATTTGAACTCTTCGATCTTGGGGTTACAAACCCAGTACCATAACCACTTGGCTACTTAGGCCCAGCTCCAATAGCAGAGTAACTCTTTCGAGTACAAACACGTTTCCATCTGTTTCAGATGAAGTTACATTGTTTGCCATTGTGAGATTTGAACTCTTGATCTTGGGGTTACAAACCCAGTACCATAACCACTTGGCTATTTAGGCCAAGCTCTACTGTGCCATAACAGACACTCTTTATAACTCTTTCGAGTACAAACAAGTTTCCATCTGTTTCAGATGAAGTTACGTTGTTTCATAGTTTGCCATTGTGAGATTTGAACTCTTGATCTTGGGGTTACAAACCCAGTACCATAACCACTTGGCTACTTAGGCCCAGCTCCAATAGCAGAGTAACTCTTTCGAGTACAAACCCATTTCCATCTGTTTCAGATGAAGTTACATTGTTTCATAGTTTGCCATTGTGAGATTTGAACTCTTGATCTTGGGGTTACAAGCCCAGTACCATAACCACTTGGCTATTTAGGCCAAGCCTAATAGCAGAGTAACTCTTTCGAGTACAAACCCATTTCCATCTGTTTCAGATGAAGTTACATTGTTTCATAGTTTGCCATTGTGAGATTTGAACTCTTGATCTTGGGGTTACAAGCCCAGTACCATAACCACTTGGCTATTTAGGCCAAGCCCAATAGCAGAGTAACTCTTTCGAGTACAAACCCGTTTCCATCTGTTTCAGATGAAGTTACATTGTTCGCCATTGTGAGATTTGAACTCTTGATCTTGGGGTTACAAACCCAATACCATAACCACTTGGCTATTTAGGCCAAGCTGGACAAACACATTTCCATCTGTTGCTATTCAGATGAAGTTACATTGTTTCATAGTTTGTTATTGTGAGATTTGAACTCTTGGTCTTGGGGTTACAAGCCCAGTACCATAACCACTTGGCTATTTAGGCCAAGCTTCATAGTTTGCCGTTGTAAGATTTGAACCCTCGATCTTGGGGTTACAAACCCAGAACCATAACCACTTGGCTATTTAGGCCAAGCCTTTTATAATTTTGCCATTGTGAGATTTGAACTCTTGATCTTAGGGTTATAAACCCAGTACCATAGCCACTTGGCTATTTAGGCCAAGCATAAAGCTCCTGGCCCTCTCTGAGGATTGAACTCAGGACCTTCAGATTATGAGACTGACACACTGCCTACTGTGCTAAGAAGGCACAAAGCCTACTGCACCTGGTATTGCCAGGCAGTCTCCCATCCAAGTACTAACCAGGCCTGAGTCTGCTTAGCTTCCGAGATCAGACGAGATCGGGCGTTTTCAGACTAGTATGGCCGTAGGCAAATACAAACATATTTCCATCTGTTTCAGATGAAGTTACATTGTTTCATAGTTTGCCATTGTGAGATTTGAACTCTTGATCTTGGGGTTACAAACCCAGAACCATAACCACTTGGCTACTTAGGCCCAGCTCCAATAGCAGAGTAACTCTTTCGAGTACAAACACGTTTCCATCTGTTTCAGATGAAGTTACATTATTTGCCATTGTGAGATTTGAACTCTTGATCTTGGGGTTACAAACCCAGTACCATAACCACTTGGCTATTTAGGCCAAGCCCAATAGCAGAGTAACTCTTTCGAGTACAAACCCGTTTCCATCTGTTTCAGATGAAGTTACGTTGTTTCATAGTTTGCCATTGTGAGATTTGAACTCTTGATCTTGGGGATACAAACCCAGTACCATAACCACTTGGCTACTTAGGCCCAGCTCCAATAGCAGAGTAACTCTTTCGAGTACAAACCCATTTCCATCTGTTTCAGATGAAGTTACATTGTTTCATAGTTTGCCATTGTGAGATTTGAACTCTTGATCTTGGGGTTACAAGCCCAGTACCATAACCACTTGGCTATTTAGGCCAAGCCCAATAGCAGAGTAACTCTTTCGAGTACAAACCCATTTCCATCTGTTTCAGATGAAGTTACATTGTTTCATAGTTTGCCATTGTGAGATTTGAACTCTTGATCTTGGGGTTACAAGCCCAGTACCATAACCACTTGGCTATTTAGGCCAAGCCCAATAGCAGAGTAACTCTTTCGAGTACAAACCCGTTTCCATCTGTTTCAGATGAAGTTACATTGTTTCATAGTTTGCCATTGTGAGATTTGAACTCTCGATTTTGGGGTTACAAACCCAGTACCATAACCACTTGGCTATTTAGGCCAAGCCAAATAGCAGAGTAACTCTTTCGAGTACAAACCCATTTCCATCTGTTTCAGATGAATTTACATTGTTTCATAGTTTGCCATTGTGAGATTTGAACTCTTGATCTTGGGGTCACCAACCCAGTACCATAACCACTTGGCTATTTAGGCCAAGCCCTAAGGGGTTGCAGGAGCAGAGAGACCTGGGTGTGTAACTCTTTCGAGTACAAACACGTTTCCACCTGTTTCAGATGAAGTTACATTGTTTCATAGTTTGCCATTGTGAGATTTGAACTTTTGATCTTGGGGTTACAAACCAAGTACCATAACCACTTGGCTATTTAGGCCAAGCTCTACAGTGCCATAACAGACACTCTTTATAACTCTTTCGAGTACAAACCCGTTTCCATCTGTTTCAGATGAAGTTACGTTGTTTCATAGTTTGCCATTGTGAGATTTGAACTCTTGATCTTGGGGTTACAAACCCAGGACCATAACCACTTGGCTACTTAGGCCCAGCTCCAATAGCAGAGTAACTCTTTCGAGTACAAACCCATTTCCATCTGTTTCAGATGAAGTTACATTGTTTCATAGTTTGCCATTGAGAGATTTGAACTCTTGATCTTGGGGTTACAAACCCAGTACCATAACCACTTGGCCATTTAGGCCAAGCATAATTTACCACTGTGAGATTTGAACTCTTCGATCTTGGGGTTACAAACCCAGTACCATAACCACTTGGCTACTTAGGCCCAGCTCCAATAGCAGAGTAACTCTTTCGAGTACAAACACGTTTCCATCTGTTTCAGATGAAGTTACATTGTTTGCCATTGTGAGATTTGAACTCTTGATCTTGGGGTTACAAACCCAGTACCATAACCACTTGGCTATTTAGGCCAAGCTCTACTGTGCCATAACAGACACTCTTTATAACTCTTTCGAGTACAAACCCGTTTCCATCTGTTTCAGATGAAGTTACGTTGTTTCATAGTTTGCCATTGTGAGATTTCAACTCTTGATCTTGGGGTTACAAACCCAGTACCATAACCACTTGGCTACTTAGGCCCAGCTCCAATAGCAGAGTAACTCTTTCGAGTACAAACCCATTTCCATCTGTTTCAGATGAAGTTACATTGTTTCATAGTTTGCCATTGTGAGATTTGAACTCTTGATCTTGGGGTTACAAGCCCAGTACCATAACCACTTGGCTATTTAGGCCAAGCCTAATAGCAGAGTAACTCTTTCGAGTACAAACCCATTTCCATCTGTTTCAGATGAAGTTACATTGTTTCATAGTTTGCCATTGTGAGATTTGAACTCTTGATCTTGGGGTTACAAGCCCAGTACCATAACCACTTGGCTATTTAGGCCAAGCCCAATAGCAGAGTAACTCTTTCGAGTACAAACCCGTTTCCATCTTTTTCAGATGAAGTTACATTGTTCGCCATTGTGAGATTTGAACTCTTGATCTTGGGGTTACAAACCCAATACCATAACCACTTGGCTATTTAGGCCAAGCTGGACAAACACATTTCCATCTGTTGCTATTCAGATGAAGTTACATTGTTTCATAGTTTGTTATTGTGAGATTTGAACTCTTGGTCTTGGGGTTACAAGCCCAGTACCATAACCACTTGGCTATTTAGGCCAAGACTGATCTTGGGGTTACAAACCCAGTACCATAACCACTTGGCTATTTAGGCCAAGCTTCATAGTTTGCCGTTGTAAGATTTGAACCCTCGATCTTGGGGTTACAAACCCAGAACCATAACCACTTGGCTATTTAGGCCAAGCCTTTTATAATTTTGCCATTGTGAGATTTGAACTCTTGATCTTAGGGTTATAAACCCAGTACCATAGCCACTTGGCTATTTAGGCCAAGCATAAAGCTCCTGGCCCTCTCTGAGGATTGAACTCAGGACCTTCAGATTATGAGACTGACACACTGCCTACTGTGCTAAGAAGGCACAAAGCCTACTGCACCTGGTATTGCCAGGCAGTCTCCCATCCAAGTACTAACCAGGCCTGAGTCTGCTTAGCTTCCGAGATCAGACGAGATCGGGCGTTTTCAGACTAGTATGGCCGTAGGCAAATACAAACATATTTCCATCTGTTTCAGATGAAGTTACATTGTTTCATAGTTTGCCATTGTGAGATTTGAACTCTTGATCTTGGGGTTACAAACCCAGAACCATAACCACTTGGCTACTTAGGCCCAGCTCCAATAGCAGAGTAACTCTTTCGAGTACAAACACGTTTCCATCTGTTTCAGATGAAGTTACATTATTTGCCATTGTGAGATTTGAACTCTTGATCTTGGGGTTACAAACCCAGTACCATAACCACTTGGCTATTTAGGCCAAGCCCAATAGCAGAGTAACTCTTTCGAGTACAAACCCGTTTCCATCTGTTTCAGATGAAGTTACGTTGTTTCATAGTTTGCCATTGTGAGATTTCAACTCTTGATCTTGGGGTTACAAACCCAGTACCATAACCACTTGGCTACTTAGGCCCAGCTCCAATAGCAGAGTAACTCTTTCGAGTACAAACCCATTTCCATCTGTTTCAGATGAAGTTACATTGTTTCATAGTTTGCCATTGTGAGATTTGAACTCTTGATCTTGGGGTTACAAGCCCAGTACCATAACCACTTGGCTATTTAGGCCAAGCCCAATAGCAGAGTAACTCTTTCGAGTACAAACCCATTTCCATCTGTTTCAGATGAAGTTACATTGTTTCATAGTTTGCCATTGTGAGATTTGAACTCTTGAATTTGGGGTTACAAGCCCAGGACCATAACCACTTGGCTATTTAGGCCAAGCCCAATAGCAGAGTAACTCTTTCGAGTACAAACCCGTTTCCATCTGTTTCAGATGAACTTACATTGTTTCATAGTTTGCCATTGTGAGATTTGAACTCTCGATTTTGGGGTTACAAACCCAGTACCATAACCACTTGGCTATTTAGGCCAAGCCAAATAGCAGAGTAACTCTTTCGAGTACAAACCCATTTCCATCTGTTTCAGATGAATTTACATTGTTTCATAGTTTGCCATTGTGAGATTTGAACTCTTGATCTTGGGGTTACAAACCCAGTACCATAACCACTTGGCTACTTAGGCTCAGCTCCAATAGCAGAGTAACTCTTTCGAGTACAAACCCGTTTCCATCTGTTTCAGATGAAGTTACATTGTTTCATAGTTTGCCATTGAGAGATTTGAACTCTTGATCTTGGGGTTACAAACCCAGTACCATAACCACTTGGCCATTTAGGCCAAGCATAATTTACCACTGTGAGATTTGAACTCTTCGATCTTGGGGTTACAAACCCAGTACCATAACCACTTGGCTACTTAGGCCCAGCTCCAATAGCAGAGTAACTCTTTCGAGTACAAACACGTTTCCATCTGTTTCAGATGAAGTTACATTGTTTGCCATTGTGAGATTTGAACTCTTGATCTTGGGGTTACAAACCCAGTACCATAACCACTTGGCTATTTAGGCCAAGCTCTACTGTGCCATAACAGACACTCTTTATAACTCTTTCGAGTACAAACCCGTTTCCATCTGTTTCAGATGAAGTTACGTTGTTTCATAGTTTGCCATTGTGAGATTTGAACTCTTGATCTTGGGGTTACAAACCCAGTACCATAACCACTTGGCTACTTAGGCCCAGCTCCAATAGCAGAGTAACTCTTTCGAGTACAAACCCATTTCCATCTGTTTCAGATGAAGTTACATTGTTTCATAGTTTGCCATTGTGAGATTTGAACTCTTGATCTTGGGGTTACAAGCCCAGTACCATAACCACTTGGCTATTTAGGCCAAGCCTAATAGCAGAGTAACTCTTTCGAGTACAAACCCATTTCCATCTGTTTCAGATGAAGTTACATTGTTTCATAGTTTGCCATTGTGAGATTTGAACTCTTGATCTTGGGGTTACAAGCCCAGTACCATAACCACTTGGCTATTTAGGCCAAGCCCAATAGCAGAGTAACTCTTTCGAGTACAAACCCGTTTCCATCTGTTTCAGATGAAGTTACATTGTTCGCCATTGTGAGATTTGAACTCTTGATCTTGGGGTTACAAACCCAATACCATAACCACTTGGCTATTTAGGCCAAGCTGGACAAACACATTTCCATCTGTTGCTATTCAGATGAAGTTACATTGTTTCATAGTTTGTTATTGTGAGATTTGAACTCTTGGTCTTGGGGTTACAAGCCCAGTACCATAACCACTTGGCTATTTAGGCCAAGACTGATCTTGGGGTTACAAACCCAGTACCATAACCACTTGGCTATTTAGGCCAAGCTTCATAGTTTGCCGTTGTAAGATTTGAACCCTCGATCTTGGGGTTACAAACCCAGAACCATAACCACTTGGCTATTTAGGCCAAGCCTTTTATAATTTTGCCATTGTGAGATTTGAACTCTTGATCTTAGGGTTATAAACCCAGTACCATAGCCACTTGGCTATTTAGGCCAAGCATAAAGCTCCTGGCCCTCTCTGAGGATTGAACTCAGGACCTTCAGATTATGAGACTGACACACTGCCTACTGTGCTAAGAAGGCACAAAGCCTACTGCACCTGGTATTGCCAGGCAGTCTCCCATCCAAGTACTAACCAGGCCTGAGTCTGCTTAGCTTCCGAGATCAGACGAGATCGGGCATTTTCAGACTAGTATGGCCGTAGGCAAATACAAACATATTTCCATCTGTTTCAGATGAAGTTACATTGTTTCATAGTTTGCCATTGTGAGATTTGAACTCTTGATCTTGGGGTTACAAACCCAGAACCATAACCACTTGGCTACTTAGGCCCAGCTCCAATAGCAGAGTAACTCTTTCGAGTACAAACACGTTTCCATCTGTTTCAGATGAAGTTACATTATTTGCCATTGTGAGATTTGAACTCTTGATCTTGGGGTTACAAACCCAGTACCATAACCACTTGGCTATTTAGGCCAAGCCCAATAGCAGAGTAACTCTTTCGAGTACAAACCCGTTTCCATCTGTTTCAGATGAAGTTACGTTGTTTCATAGTTTGCCATTGTGAGATTTGAACTCTTGATCTTGGGGTTACAAACCCAGTACCATAACCACTTGGCTACTTAGGCCCAGCTCCAATAGCAGAGTAACTCTTTCGAGTACAAACCCATTTCCATCTGTTTCAGATGAAGTTACATTGTTTCATAGTTTGCCATTGTGAGATTTGAACTCTTGATCTTGGGGTTACAAGCCCAGTACCATAACCACTTGGCTATTTAGGCCAAGCCCAATAGCAGAGTAACTCTTTCGAGTACAAACCCATTTCCATCTGTTTCAGATGAAGTTACATTGTTTCATAGTTTGCCATTGTGAGGTTTGAACTCTTGATCTTGGGGTTACAAGCCCAGTACCATAACCACTTGGCTATTTAGGCCAAGCCCAATAGCAGAGTAACTCTTTCGAGTAC
Source organism: Carcharodon carcharias (assembly GCF_017639515.1). Lineage (NCBI taxonomy): Eukaryota > Metazoa > Chordata > Chondrichthyes > Lamniformes > Lamnidae > Carcharodon > Carcharodon carcharias. Next base: position 207,583,993 of record NC_054467.1, read on the forward strand.
AAACCCGTTTCCATCTGTTTCAGATGAAGTTACATTGTTTCATAGTTTGCCATTGTGAGATTTGAACTCTCGATTTTGGGGTTACAAACCCAGTACCATAACCACTTGGCTATTTAGGCCAAGCCCTAAGGGGTTGCCGGAGCAGAGAGACCTGGGTGTGTAACTCTTTCGAGTACAAACACGTTTCCATCTGTTTCAGATGAAGTTACATTGTTTCATAGTTTGCCATTGTGAGATTTGAACTTTTGATCTTGGGGTTACAAACCCAGTACCATAATCACTTGGCTATTTAGGCCAAGCTCTACAGTGCCATAACAGACACTCTTTATAACTCTTTCGAGTACAAACCCGTTTCCATCTGTTTCAGATGAAGTTACGTTGTTTCATAGTTTGCCATTGTGAGATTTGAACTCTTGATCTTGGGGTTACAAACCCAGTACCATAACCACTTGGCTACTTAGGCCCAGCTCCAATAGCAGAGTAACTCTTTCGAGTACAAACCCATTTCCATCTGTTTCAGATGAAGTTACATTGTTTCATAGTTTGCCATTGTGAGATTTGAACTCTTCGATCTTGGGGTTACAAACCTAGTACCATAACCACTTGGCTACTTAGGCCCAGCTCCAATAGCAGAGTAACTCTTTCGAGTACAAACCCGTTTCCATCTGTTTCAGATGAAGTTACATTGTTTCATAGTTTGCCATTGAGAGATTTGAACTCTTGATCTTGGGGTTACAAACCCAGTACCATAACCACTTGGCCATTTAGGCCAAGCATAATTTACCACTGTGAGATTTGAACTCTTCGATCTTGGGGTTACAAACCCAGTACCATAACCACTTGGCTACTTAGGCCCAGCTCCAATAGCAGAGTAACTCTTTCGAGTACAAACACATTTCCATCTGTTTCAGATGAAGTTACATTGTTTGCCATTGTGAGATTTGAACTCTTGATCTTGGGGTTACAAACCCAGTACCATAACCACTTGGCTATTTAGGCCAAGCTCTACCGTGCCATAACAGACACTCTTTATAACTCTTTCGAGTACAAACCCATTTCCATCTGTTTCAGATGAAGTTACGTTGTTTCATAGTTTGCCATTGTGAGATTTGAACTCTTGATCTTGGGGTTACAAGCCCAGTACCATAACCACTTGGCTATTTAGGCCAAGCCCAATAGCAGAGTAACTCTTTCGAGTACAAACCCATTTCCATCTGTTTCAGATGAAGTTACATTGTTTCATAGTTTGCCATTGTGAGATTTGAACTCTTGATCTTGGGGTTACAAGCCCAGTACCATAACCACTTGGCTATTTAGGCCAAGCCCAATAGCAGAGTAACTCTTTCGAGTACAAACCCATTTCCATCTGTTTCAGATGAAGTTACATTGTTTCATAGTTTGCCATTGTGAGATTTGAACTCTTGATCTTGGGGTTACAAACCCAGTACCATAACCACTTGGCTACTTAGGCCCAGCTCCAATAGCAGAGTAACTCTTTCAAGTACAAACCCATTTCCATCTGTTTCAGATGAAATTACATTGTTTCATAGTTTGCCATTGTGAGATTTGAACTCTTCGATCTTGGGGTTACAAACCCAGTACCATAACCACTTGGCTACTTAGGCCCAGCTCCAATAGCAGAGTAACTCTTTCGAGTACAAACACGTTTCCATCTGTTTCAGATGAAGTTACATTGTTTCATAGTTTGCCATTGAGAGATTTGAACTCTTGATCTTGGGGTTACAAACCCAGTACCATAACCACTTGGCCATTTAGGCCAAGCATAATTTACCACTGTGAGATTTGAACTCTTCGATCTTGGGGTTACAAACCCAGTACCATAACCACTTGGCTACTTAGGCCCAGCTCCAATAGCAGAGTAACTCTTTCGAGTACAAACACGTTTCCATCTGTTTCAGATGAAGTTACATTGTTTGCCATTGTGAGATTTGAACTCTTGATCTTGGGGTTACAAACCCAGTACCATAACCACTTGGCTATTTAGGCCAAGCTCTACTGTGCCATAACAGACACTCTTTATAACTCTTTCGAGTACAAACCCGTTTCCATCTGTTTCAGATGAAGTTACGTTGTTTCATAGTTTGCCATTGTGAGATTTCAACTCTTGATCTTGGGGTTACAAACCCAGTACCATAACCACTTGGCTACTTAGGCCCAGCTCCAATAGCAGAGTAACTCTTTCGAGTACAAACCCATTTCCATCTGTTTCAGATGAAGTTACATTGTTTCATAGTTTGCCATTGTGAGATTTGAACTCTTGATCTTGGGGTTACAAGCCCAGTACCATAACCACTTGGCTATTTAGGCCAAGCCTAATAGCAGAGTAACTCTTTCGAGTACAAACCCATTTCCATCTGTTTCAGATGAAGTTACATTGTTTCATAGTTTGCCATTGTGAGATTTGAACTCTTGATCTTGGGGTTACAAGCCCAGTACCATAACCACTTGGCTATTTAGGCCAAGCCCAATAGCAGAGTAACTCTTTCGAGTACAAACCCGTTTCCATCTTTTTCAGATGAAGTTACATTGTTCGCCATTGTGAGATTTGAACTCTTGATCTTGGGGTTACAAACCCAATACCATAACCACTTGGCTATTTAGGCCAAGCTGGACAAACACATTTCCATCTGTTGCTATTCAGATGAAGTTACATTGTTTCATAGTTTGTTATTGTGAGATTTGAACTCTTGGTCTTGGGGTTACAAGCCCAGTACCATAACCACTTGGCTATTTAGGCCAAGACTGATCTTGGGGTTACAAACCCAGTACCATAACCACTTGGCTATTTAGGCCAAGCTTCATAGTTTGCCGTTGTAAGATTTGAACCCTCGATCTTGGGGTTACAAACCCAGAACCATAACCACTTGGCTATTTAGGCCAAGCCTTTTATAATTTTGCCATTGTGAGATTTGAACTCTTGATCTTAGGGTTATAAACCCAGTACCATAGCCACTTGGCTATTTAGGCCAAGCATAAAGCTCCTGGCCCTCTCTGAGGATTGAACTCAGGACCTTCAGATTATGAGACTGACACACTGCCTACTGTGCTAAGAAGGCACAAAGCCTACTGCACCTGGTATTGCCAGGCAGTCTCCCATCCAAGTACTAACCAGGCCTGAGTCTGCTTAGCTTCCGAGATCAGACGAGATCGGGCGTTTTCAGACTAGTATGGCCGTAGGCAAATACAAACATATTTCCATCTGTTTCAGATGAAGTTACATTGTTTCATAGTTTGCCATTGTGAGATTTGAACTCTTGATCTTGGGGTTACAAACCCAGAACCATAACCACTTGGCTACTTAGGCCCAGCTCCAATAGCAGAGTAACTCTTTCGAGTACAAACACGTTTCCATCTGTTTCAGATGAAGTTACATTATTTGCCATTGTGAGATTTGAACTCTTGATCTTGGGGTTACAAACCCAGTACCATAACCACTTGGCTATTTAGGCCAAGCCCAATAGCAGAGTAACTCTTTCGAGTACAAACCCGTTTCCATCTGTTTCAGATGAAGTTACGTTGTTTCATAGTTTGCCATTGTGAGATTTCAACTCTTGATCTTGGGGTTACAAACCCAGTACCATAACCACTTGGCTACTTAGGCCCAGCTCCAATAGCAGAGTAACTCTTTCGAGTACAAACCCATTTCCATCTGTTTCAGATGAAGTTACATTGTTTCATAGTTTGCCATTGTGAGATTTGAACTCTTGATCTTGGGGTTACAAGCCCAGTACCATAACCACTTGGCTATTTAGGCCAAGCCCAATAGCAGAGTAACTCTTTCGAGTACAAACCCATTTCCATCTGTTTCAGATGAAGTTACATTGTTTCATAGTTTGCCATTGTGAGATTTGAACTCTTGAATTTGGGGTTACAAGCCCAGTACCATAACCACTTGGCTATTTAGGCCAAGCCCAATAGCAGAGTAACTCTTTCGAGTACAAACCCGTTTCCATCTGTTTCAGATGAACTTACATTGTTTCATAGTTTGCCATTGTGAGATTTGAACTCTCGATTTTGGGGTTACAAACCCAGTACCATAACCACTTGGCTATTTAGGCCAAGCCAAATAGCAGAGTAACTCTTTCGAGTACAAACCCATTTCCATCTGTTTCAGATGAATTTACATTGTTTCATAGTTTGCCATTGTGAGATTTGAACTCTTGATCTTGGGGTTACCAACCCAGTACCATAACCACTTGGCTATTTAGGCCAAGCCCTAAGGGATTGCAGGAGCAGAGAGACCTGGGTGTGTAACTCTTTCGAGTACAAACCCGTTTCCATCTGTTTCAGATGAAGTTACATTGTTTCATAGTTTGCCATTGTGAGATTTGAACTTTTGATCTTGGGGTTACAAACCCAGTACCATAATCACTTGGCTATTTAGGCCAAGCTCTACAGTGCCATAACAGACACTCTTTATAACTCTTTCGAGTACAAACCCGTTTCCATCTGTTTCAGATGAAGTTACGTTGTTTCATAGTTTGCCATTGTGAGATTTGAACTCTTGATCTTGGGGTTACAAACCCAGTACCATAACCACTTGGCTACTTAGGCCCAGCTCCAATAGCAGAGTAACACTTTCGAGTACAAACCCATTTCCATCTGTTTCAGATGAAGTTACATTGTTTCATAGTTTGCCATTGTGAGATTTGAACTCTTCGATCTTGGGGTTACAAACCCAGTACCATAACCACTTGGCTACTTAGGCCCAGCTCCAATAGCGGAGTAACTCTTTCGAGTACAAACCCGTTTCCATCTGTTTCAGATGAAGTTACATTGTTTCATAGTTTGCCATTGAGAGATTTGAACTCTTGATCTTGGGGTTACAAACCCAGTACCATAACCACTTGGCCATTTAGGCCAAGCATAATTTACCACTGTGAGATTTGAACTCTTCGATCTTGGGGTTACAAACCCAGTACCATAACCACTTGGCTACTTAGGCCCAGCTCCAATAGCAGAGTATCTCTTTCGAGTACAAACACGTTTCCATCTGTTTCAGATGAAGTTACATTGTTTGCCATTGTGAGATTTGAACTCTTGATCTTGGGGTTACAAACCCAGTACCATAACCACTTGGCTATTTAGGCCAAGCTCTACAGTGCCATAACAGACACTCTTTATAACACTTTCGAGTACAAACCCGTTTCCATCTGTTTCAGATGAAGTTACGTTGTTTCATAGTTTGCCATTGTGAGATTTCAACTCTTGATCTTGGGGTTACAAACCCAGTAGCATAACCACTTGGCTACTTAGGCCCAGCTCCAATAGCAGAGTAACTCTTTCGAGTACAAACCCATTTCCATCTGTTTCAGATGAAGTTACATTGTTTCATAGTTTGCCATTGTGAGATTTGAACTCTTGATCTTGGGGTTACAAGCCCAGTACCATAACCACTTGGCTATTTAGGCCAAGCCCAATAGCAGAGTAACTCTTTCGAGTACAAACCCATTTCCATCTGTTTCAGATGAAGTTACATTGTTTCATAGTTTGCCATTGTGAGATTTGAACTCTTGATCTTGGGGTTACAAGCCCAGAACCATAACCACTTGGCTATTTAGGCCAAGCTGGACAAACACATTTCCATCTGTTGCCATTCAGATGAAGTTACATTGTTTCATAGTTTGTTATTGTGAGATTTGAACTCTTGATCTTGGGGTTACAAGCCCAGTACCATAACCACTTGGCTATTTAGGCCAAGACTGATCTTGGGGTTACAAACCCAGTACCATAACCACTTGGCTATTTAGGCCAAGCTTCATAGTTTGCCGTTGTAAGATTTGAACCCTCGATCTTGGGGTTACAAACCCAGAACCATAACCACTTGGCTATTTAGGCCAAGCCTTTTATAATTTTGCCATTGTGAGATTTGAACTCTTGATCTTAGGGTTATAAACCCAGTACCATAACCACTTGGCTATTTAGGCCAAGCATAAAGCTCCTGGCCCTCTCTGAGGATTGAACTCTGGACCTTCAGATTATGAGACTGACACACTGCCTACTGTGCTAAGAAGGCACAAAGCCTACTGCACCTGGTATTGCCAGGCAGTCTCCCATCCAAGTACTAACCAGGCCTGAGTCTGCTTAGCTTCCGAGATCAGACGAGATCGGGCGTTTTCAGACTAGTATGGCCGTAGGCAAATACAAACATATTTCCATCTGTTTCAGATGAAGTTACATTGTTTCATAGTTTGCCATTGTGAGATTTGAACTCTTGATCTTGGGGTTACAAACCCAGTACCATAACCACTTGGCTACTTAGGCCCAGCTCCAATAGCAGAGTAACTCTTTCGAGTACAAACACGTTTCCATCTGTTTCAGATGAAGTTACATTATTTGCCATTGTGAGATTTGAACTCTTGATCTTGGAGTTACAAACCCAGTACCATAACCACTTGGCTACTTAGGCCCAGCTCCAATAGCAGAGTAACTCTTTCGAGTACAAACACGTTTCCATCTGTTTCAGATGAAGTTACATTGTTTGCCATTGTGAGATTTGAACTCTTGATCTTGGGGTTACAAACCCAGTACCATAACCACTTGGCTATTTAGGCCAAGCTCTACAGTGCCATAACAGACACTCTTTATAACTCTTTCGAGTACAAACCCGTTTCCATCTGTTTCAGATGAAGTTACGTTGTTTCATAGTTTGCCATTGTGAGATTTGAACTCTTGATCTTGGGGTTACAAACCCAGTAGCATAACCACTTGGCTACTTAGGCCCAGCTCCAATAGCAGAGTAACTCTTTCGAGTACAAACCCATTTAAATCTGTTTCAGATGAAGTTACATTGTTTCATAGTTTGCCATTGTGAGATTTGAACTCTTGATCTTGGGGTTACAAGCCCAGTACCATAACCACTCGGCTATTTAGGCCAAGCCCAATAGCAGAGTAACTCTTTCGAGTACAAACCCATTTCCATCTGTTTCAGATGAAGTTACATTGTTTCATAGTTTGCCATTGTGAGATTTGAACTCTTGATCTTGGGGTTACAAGCCCAGAACCATAACCACTTGGCTATTTAGGCCAAGCCCAATAGCAGAGTAACTCTTTCGAGTACAAACCCGTTTCCATCTGTTTCAGATGAAGTTACATTGTTCGCCATTGTGAGATTTGAACTCTTGATCTTGGGGTTACAAACCCAATACCATAACCACTTGGCTATTTAGGCCAAGCTGGACAAACACATTTCCATCTGTTGCTATTCAGATGAAGTTACATTGTTTCATAGTTTGTTATTGTGAGATTTGAACTCTTGATCTTGGGGTTACAAGCCCAGTACCATAACCACTTGGCTATTTAGGCCAAGACTGATCTTGGGGTTACAAACCCAGTACCATAACCACTTGGCTATTTAGGCCAAGCTTCATAGTTTGCCGTTGTAAGATTTGAACCCTCGATCTTGGGGTTACAAACCCAGAACCATAACCACTTGGCTATTTAGGCCAAGCCTTTTATAATTTTGCCATTGTGAGATTTGAACTCTTGATCTTAGGGTTATAAACCCAGTACCATAACCACTTGGCTATTTAGGCCAAGCATAAAGCTCCTGGCCCTCTCTGAGGATTGAACTCAGGACCTTCAGATTATGAGACTGACACACTGCCTACTGTGCTAAGAAGGCACAAAGCCTACTGCACCTGGTATTGCCAGGCAGTCTCCCATCCAAGTACTAACCAGGCCTGAGTCTGCTTAGCTTCCGAGATCAGACGAGATCGGGCGTTTTCAGACTAGTATGGCCGTAGGCAAATACAAACATATTTCCATCTGTTTCAGATGAAGTTACATTGTTTCATAGTTTGCCATTGTGAGATTTGAACTCTTGATCTTGGGGTTACAAACCCAGTACCATAACCACTTGGCTACTTAGGCCCAGCTCCAATAGCAGAGTAACTCTTTCGAGTACAAACACGTTTCCATCTGTTTCAGATGAAGTTACATTATTTGCCATTGTGAGATTTGAACTCTTGATCTTGGGGTTACAAACCCAGTACCATAACCACTTGGCTATTTAGGCCAAGCTCTACAGCGCCATAACAGACACTCTTTATAACTCTTTCGAGTACAAACCCGTTTCCATCTGTTTCAGATGAAGTTACGTTGTTTCATAGTTTGCCATTGTGAGATTTCAACTCTTGATCTTGGGGTTACAAACCCAGTACCATAACCACTTGGCTACTTAGGCCCAGCTCCAATAGCAGAGTAACTCTTTCGAGTACAAACCCATTTCCATCTGTTTCAGATGAAGTTACATTGTTTCATAGTTTGCCATTGTGAGATTTGAACTCTTGATCTTGGGGTTACAAGCCCAGTACCATAACCACTTGGCTATTTAGGCCAAGCCCAATAGCAGAGTAACTCTTTCGAGTACAAACCCGTTTCCCTCTGTTTCAGATGAAGTTACATTGTTTCATACTTGGCCATTGTGAGATTTGAACTCTCGATTTTGCGGTTACAAACCCAGTACCATAACCACTTGGCTATTTAGGCCAAGCCCAATAGCAGAGTAATTCTTTTGAGTATAAACACGTTTCCATCTGTTCTTATTCAGTTACATTGTTTCATAGTTTGCCATTGTGAGATTTGAACTCTTGATCTTGGGTTTACAAACCCAGTACCATAACCACTTGGCTATTTAGGCCAAGCCCAATAGCAGAGTAGCTCTTTCGAGTACAAACCCATTTCCATCTGTTTCAGATGAATTTACATTGTTTCATAGTTTGCCATTGTGAGATTTGAACTCTTGATCTTGGGGTTACAAACCCAGTACCATAACCACTTGGCTATTTAGGCCAAGCCCTAAGGGGTTGCAGGAGCAGAGAGACCTGGGTGTGTAACTCTTTCGAGTACAAACACGTTTCCATCTGTTTCAGATGAAGTTACATTGTTTCATAGTTTGCCATTTTGAGATTTGAACTCTTGATCTTGGGGTTACAAACCCAGTACCATAACCACTTGGCTATTTAGGCCAAGCTCTACAGTGCCATAACAGACACTCTTTATAACTCTTTCGAGTACAAACCCGTTTCCATCTGTTTCAGATGAAGTTACGTTGTTTCATAGTTTGCCATTGTGAGATTTGAACTCTTGATCTTGGGGTTACAAACCCAGTACCATAACCACTTGGCTACTTAGGCCCAGCTCCAATAGCAGAGTAACTCTTTCGAGTACAAACCCATTTCCATCTGTTTCAGATGAAGTTACATTGTTTCATAGTTTGCCATTGTGAGATTTGAACTCTTGATCTTGGGGTTACAAGCCCAGTACCATAACCACTTGGCTATTTAGGCCAAGCCCAAAAGCAGAGTAACTCTTTCGAGTACAAACCCGTTTCCATCTGTTTCAGATGAAGTTACATTGTTTCATAGTTTGCCATTGTGAGATTTGAACTCTCGATTTTGGGGTTACAAGCCCAGTACCATAACCACTTGGCTATTTAGGCCAAGCCCAATGGCAGAGTAACTCTTTCGAGTACAAACCCGTTTCCATCTGTTTCAGATGAAGTTACATTGTTTCATAGTTTGCCATTGTGAGATTTGAACTCTCGATTTTGGGGTTACAAACCCAGCACCATAACCACTTGGCTATTTAGGCCAAGCCCAATAGCAGAGTAATTCTTTTGAGTATAAACACGTTTCCATCTGTTCCTATTCAGTTACATTGTTTCATAGTTTGCCATTGTGAGATTTGAACTCTTGATCTTGGGTTTACCAACCCAGTACCATAACCACTTGGCTATTTAGGCCAAGCCCAATAGCAGAGTAACTCTTTCGAGTACAAACCTGTTTCCATCTGTTTCAGATGAAGTTACATTGTTTCATAGTTTGCCATTGTGAGATTTGAACCCTCGATCTTGGGGTTACAAACCCAGAACCATAACCACTTGGCTATTTAGGCCAAGCCTTTTATAATTTTGCCATTGTGAGATTTGAACTCTTGATCTTAGGGTTATAAACCCAGTACCATAACCACTTGGCTATTTAGGCCAAGCATAAAGCTCCTGGCCCTCTCTGAGGATTGAACTCAGGACCTTCAGATTATGAGACTGACACACTGCCTACTGTGCTAAGAAGCCCAAAGCCTACTGCACCTGGTATGGCCAGGCAGTCTCCCATCCAAGTACTAACCAGGCCTGAGTCTGCTTAGCTTCCGAGATCAGACGAGATCGGGCGTTTTCAGACTAGTATGGCCGTAGGCAAATACAAACATATTTCCATCTGTTTCAGATGAAGTTACATTGTTTCATAGTTTGCCATTGTGAGATTTGAACTCTTGATCTTGGGGTTACAAACCCAGTACCATAACCACTTGGCTACTTAGGTCCAGCTCCAATAGCAGAGTAACTCTTTCGAGTACAAACACGTGTCCATCTGTTTCAGATGAAGTTACATTATTTGCCATTGTGAGATTTGAACTCTTGATCTTGGGGTTACAAACCCAGTACCATAACCACTTGGCTATTTAGGCCAAGCTCTACAGTGCCATAACAGACACTCTTTATAACTCTTTCGAGTACAAACCCGTTTCCATCTGTTTCAGATGAAGTTACGTTGTTTCATAGTTTGCCATTGTGAGATTTGAACTCTTGATCTTGGGGTTACAAACCCAGTACCATAACCACTTGGCTACTTAGGCCCAGCTCCAATAGCAGAGTAACTCTTTCGAGTACAGACCCATTTCCATCTGTTTCAGATGAAGTTACATTGTTTCATAGTTTGCCATTGTGAGATTTGAACTCTTGATCTTGGGGTTACAAGCCCAGTACCATAACCACTTGGCCATTTAGGCCAAGCCCAATAGCAGAGTAACTCTTTCGAGTACAAACCCGTTTCCATCTGTTTCAGATGAAGTTACATTGTTTCATAGTTTGCCATTGAGAGATTTGAACTCTTGATCTTGGGGTTACAAACCCAGTACCATAACCACTTGGCTATTTAGGCCAAGCCCAATAGCAGAGTAACTCTTTCGAGTACAAACCCATTTCCATCTGTTTCAGATGAATTTACATTGTTTCATAGTTTGCCATTGTGAGATTTGAACTCTTGATCTTGGGGTTACAAACCCAGTACCATAACCACTTGGCTATTTAGGCCAAGCCCTAAGGGGTTGCAGGAGCAGAGAGACCTGGGTGTGTAACTCTTTCGAGTACAAACACGTTTCCATCTGTTTCAGATGAAGTTACATTGTTTCATAGTTTGCCATTGTGAGATTTGAACTTTTGATCTTGGGGTTACAAACCCAGTACCATAACCACTTGGCTATTTAGGCCAAGCTCTACAGTGCCATAACAGACACTCTTTATAAATCTTTCGAGTACGAACCCGTTTCCATCTGTTTCAGATGAAGTTACGTTGTTTCATAGTTTGCCATTGTGAGATTTGAACTCTTGATCTTGGGGTTACAAACCCAGTACCATAACCACTTGGCTACTTAGGCCCAGCTCCAATAGCAGAGTAACACTTTCGAGTACAAACCCATTTCCATCTGTTTCAGATGAAGTTACATTGTTTCATAGTTTGCCATTGTGAGATGTGAACTCTTGATCTTGGGGTTACAAGCCCAGTACCATAACCACTTGGCTATTTAGGCCAAGCCCAATAGCAGAGTAACTCTTTCGAGTACAAACCCATTTCCATCTGTTCCTATTCAGTTACATTGTTTCATAGTTTGCCATTGCGAGATTTGAACTCTTGATCTTGGGTTTACAAACCCAGTACCATAACCACTTGGCTATTTAGGCCAAGCCCAATAGCGGAGTAGCTATTTCGAGTACAAACCCATTTCCATCTGTTTCAGATGTATTTACATTGTTTCATAGTTTGCCATTGTGAGATTTGAACTCTTGATCTTGGGGTTACAAACCCAGTACCATAACCACTTGGCTATTTAGGCCAATCCCTATGGGGTTGCAGGAGCAGAGAGACCTGGGTGTGTAACTCTTTCGAGTACAAACGCGTTTCCATCTGTTTCAGATGAAGTTACGTTGTTTCATAGTTTGCCATTGTGAGATTTGAACTCTTGATCTTGGGGTTACAAACCCAGTACCATAACCACTTGGCTATTTAGGCCAAGCTATTGATCTTGGGGTTACAAACCCAGTACCATAACCACTTAGCTATTTAGGCCAAGCCCAATAGCAGAGTAACTCTTTTGAGCACAAACACATTTCCATCTGTTCCTATTCAGATGAAGTTACATTGTTTGCCATTGTGAGATTTGAACTCTTGATCTTGGGGTTACAAACCCAGTACCATAACCACTTGGCTACTTAGGCCCAGCTCCAATAGCTGAGTAACTCTTTTGAGTACAAACCCATTTCCATCTGTTTCAGATGAAGTTACATTGTTTCATAGTTTGCCATTGTGAGATTTGAACTCTTGATCTTGGGGTTACATACCCAGTACCATAACCACTTGGCTATTTAGGCCAAGCCCAATAGCAGAGTAACTCTTTTGAGTACACACATGTTTCCATCTGTCATTTCAGATGAAGTTACATTGTTTCCCATTGTGAGATTTGAACTCTTGATCTTGGGGTTATAAACCCAGTACCATAACCACTTGGCTACATAGGCCAAGCCAAACGTTTGCCATTGTGAGATTTGAAGTCTTGATCTTGGGGTTACAAACCCAGTACCATAACCACTTGGCTATTTAGGCCAAGCCCAATAGCAGAGTAACTCTTTTGAGTACACACATGTTTCCATCTGTCATTTCAGATGAAGTTACATTGTTTCCCATTGTGAGATTTGAACTCTTGATCTTGGGGTTATAAACCCAGTACCATAACCACTTGGCTACTTAGGCCAAGCCAAAAGTTTGCCATTGTGAGATTTGAACTCTTGATCTTGGGGTTACAAACCCAGTACCATAACCACTTGGCTACTTAGGCCCAGCTCCAATAGCAGAGTAACTCTTTTGAGTACAAACACGTTTCCATCTGTTTCAGATGAAGTTACATTGTTTCATAGTTTGCCATTGTGAGATTTGAACTCTTGATCTTGGGGTTACAAACCCAGTACCATAACCACTTGGCTACTTAGGCCCAGCTCCAATAGCAGAGTAACTCTTTCGAGTACAAACCCGTTTCCATCTGTTTCAGATGAAGTTACATTGTTTCATAGTTTGCCATTGTGAGATTTGAACTCTTGATCTTGGGGTTACAAATCCAGTACCATAACCACTTGGCTACTTAGGCCCAGCTCCAATAGCAGAGTAACTCTTTCAAGTACAAACCCATTTCCATCTGTTTCAGATGAAATTACATTGTTTCATAGTTTGCCATTGTGAGATTTGAACTCTTCGATCTTGGGGTTACAAACCCAGTACCATAACCACTTGGCTACTTAGGCCCAGCTCCAATAGCAGAGTAACTCTTTCGAGTACAAACCCGTTTCCATCTGTTTCAGATGAAGTTACATTGTTTCATAGTTTGCCATTGAGAGATTTGAACTCTTGATCCTGGGGTTACAAACCCAGTACCCTAACCACTTGGCCATTTAGGCCAAGCATAATTTACCACTGTGAGATTTGAACTCTTCGATCTTGGGGTTACAAACTCAGTACCATAACCACTTGGCTACTTAGGCCCAGCTCCAATAGCAGAGTAACTCTTTCGAGTACAAACACGTTTCCATCTGTTTCAGATGAAGTTACATTGTTTGCCATTGTGAGATTTGAACTCTTGATCTTGGGGTTACAAACCCAGTACCATAACCACTTGGCTATTTAGGCCAAGCTCTACAGTGCCATAACAGACACTCTTTATAACTCTTTCGAGTACAAACCCGTTTCCATCTTTTTCAGATGAAGTTACGTTGTTTCATAGTTTGCCATTGTGAGATTTGAACTCTTGATCTTGGGGTTACAAACCCAGTACCATAACCACTTGGCTACTTAGGCCCAGCTCCAATAGCAGAGTAACTCTTTCGAGTACAAACCCATTTCCATCTGTTTCAGATGAAGTTACATTGTTTCATAGTTTGCCATTGTGAGATTTGAACTCTTGATCTTGGGGTTACAAGCCCAGTACCATAACCACTTGGCTATTTAGGCCAAGCCCAATAGCAGAGTAACTCTTTCGAGTACAAACCCATTTCCATCTGTTTCAGATGAAGTTACATTGTTTCATAGTTTGCCATTGTGAGATTTGAACTCTTGATCTTGGGGTTACAAGCCCAGTACCATAACCACTTGGCTATTTAGGCCAAGCCCAATAGCAGAGTAACTCTTTCGAGTACAAACCCGTTTCCATCTGTTTCAGATGAAGTTACATTGTTCGCCATTGTGAGATTTGAACTCTTGATCTTGGGGTTACAAACCCAATACCATAACCACTTGGCTATTTAGGCCAAGCTGGACAAACACATATCCATCTGTTGCTATTCAGATGAAGTTACATTGTTTCATAGTTTGTTATTGTGAGATTTGAACTCTTGATCTTGGGGTTACAAGCCCAGTACCATAACCACTTGGCTATTTAGGCCAAGACTGATCTTGGGGTTTCAAACCCAGTACCATAACCACTTGGCTATTTAGGCCAAGCTTCATAGTTTGCCGTTGTAAGATTTGAACCCTCGATCTTGGGGTTACAAACCCAGAACCATAACCACTTGGCTATTTAGGCCAAGCCTTTTATAATTTTGCCATTGTGAGATTTGAACTCTTGATCTTAGGGTTATAAACCCAGTATCATAACCACTTGGCTATTTAGGCCAAGCATAAAGCTCCTGGCCCTCTCTGAGGATTGAACTCAGGACCTTCAGATTATGAGACTGACACACTGCCTACTGTGCTAAGAAGGCACAAAGCCTACTGCACCTGGTATTGCCAGGCAGTCTCCCATCCAAGTACTAACCAGGCCTGAGTCTGCTTAGCTTCCGAGATCAGACGAGATCGGGCGTTTTCAGACTAGTATGGCCGTAGGCAAATATAAACATATTTCCATCTGTTTCAGATGAAGTTACATTGTTTCATAGTTTGCCATTGTGAGATTTGAACTCTTGATCTTGGGGTTACAAACCCAGTACCATAACCACTTGGCTACTTAGGCCCAGCTCCAATAGCAGAGTAACTCTTTCGAGTACAAACACGTGTCCATCTGTTTCAGATGAAGTTACATTATTTGCCATTGTGAGATTTGAACTCTTGATCTTGGGGTTACAAACCCAGTACCATAACCACTTGGCTATTTAGGCCAAGCTCTACAGTGCCATAACAGACACTCTTTATAACTCTTTCGAGTACAAACCCGTTTCCATCTGTTTCAGATGAAGTTACGTTGTTTCATAGTTTGCCATTGTGAGATTTGAACTCTTGATCTTGGGGTTACAAACCCAGTACCATAACCACTTGGCTACTTAGGCCCAGCTCCAATAGCAGAGTAACTCTTTCGAGTACAAACCCATTTCCATCTGTTTCAGATGAAGTTACATTGTTTCATAGTTTGCCATTGTGAGATTTGAACTCTTGATCTTGGGGTTACAAGCCCAGTACCATAACCACTTGGCTATTTAGGCCAAGCCCAATAGCAGAGTAACTCTTTCGAGTACAAACCCATTTCCATCTGTTTCAGATGAAGTTACATTGTTTCATAGTTTGCCATTGTAAGATTTGAACTCTTGATCTTGGGGTTACAAGCCCAGTACCATAACCACTTGGCTATTTAGGCCAAGCCCAATAGCAGAGTAACTCTTTCGAGTACAAACCCGTTTCCATCTGTTTCAGATGAAGTTACATTGTTTCATACTTTGCCATTGTGAGATTTGAACTCTCGATTTTGGGGTTACAAACCCAGTACCATAACCACTTGGCTATTTAGGCCAAGCCCAATAGCAGAGTAACTCTTTCGAGTACAAACCCATTTCCATCTGTTTCAGATGAATTTACATTGTTTCATAGTTTGCCATTGTGAGATTTGAACTCTTGATCTTGGGGTTACAAACCCAGTACCATAACCACTTGGCTATTTAGGCCAAGCCCTAAGGGGTTGCAGGAGCAGAGAGACCTGGGTGTGTAACTCTTTCGAGTACAAACACGTTTCCATCTGTTTCAGATGAAGTTACATTGTTTCATAGTTTGCCATTGTGAGATTTGAACTTTTGATCTTGGGGTTACAAACCCAGTACCATAACCACTTGGCTATTTCGGCCAAGCTCTACAGTGCCATAACAGACACTCTTTATAACTCTTTCGAGTACAAACCCGTTTCCATCTGTTTCAGATGAAGTTACGTTGTTTCATAGTTTGCCATTGTGAGATTTGAACTCTTGATCTTGGGGTTACAAACCCAGTACCATAACCACTTGGCTACTTAGGCCCAGCTCCAATAGCAGAGTAACACTTTCGAGTACAAACCCATTTCCATCTGTTTCAGATGAAGTTACATTGTTTCATAGTTTGCCATTGTGAGATTTGAACTCTTGATCTTGGGGTTACAAGCCCAGTACCATAACCACTTGGCTATTTAGGCCAAGCCCAATAGCAGAGTAACTCTTTCGAGTACAAACCCATTTCCATCTGTTTCAGATGAAGTTACATTTTTTCATAGTTTGCCATTGTGAGATTTGAACTCTTGATCTTGGGGTTACAAACCCAGTACCATAACCACTTGGCTATTTAGGCCAAGCCCTAAGGGGTTGCAGGAGCAGAGAGACCTGGGTGTGTAACTCTTTCGATTACAAACACGTTTCCATCTGTTTCAAATGAAGTTACATTGTTTCATAGTTTGCCATTGTGAGATTTGAACTTTTGATCTTGGGGTTACAAACCCAGTACCATAATCACTTGGCTATTTAGGCCAAGCTCTACAGTGCCATAACAGACACTCTTTATAACTCATTCGGGTACAAACCCGTTTCCATCTGTTTCAGATGAAGTTACGTTGTTTCATAGTTTGCCATTGTGAGATTTGAACTCTTGATCTTGGGGTTACAAACCCAGTACCATAACCACTTGGCTACTTAGGCCCAGCTCCAATAGCAGAGTAACTCTTTCAAGTACAAACCCGTTTCCATCTGTTTCAGATGAAGTTACATTGTTTCATAGTTTGCCATTGTGAGATTTGAACTCTTGATCTTGTGGTTACAAACCCAGTACCATAACCACTTGGCTACTTAGGCCCAGCTCCAATAGCAGAGTAACTCTTTCAAGTACAAACCCATTTCCATCTGTTTCAGATGAAATTACATTGTTTCATAGTTTGCCATTGTGAGATTTGAACTCTTCGATCTTGGGGTTACAAACCCAGTACCATAACCACTTGGCTACTTAGGCCCAGCTCCAATAGCAGAGTAACTCTTTCGAGTACAAACACGTTTCCATCTGTTTCAGATGAAGTTACATTGTTTGCCATTGTGAGATTTGAACTCTTGATCTTGGGGTTACAAACCCAGTACCATAACCACTTGGCTATTTAGGCCAAGCTCTACAGTGCCATAACAGACACTCTTTATAACTCTTTCGAGTACAAACCCATTTCCATCTGTTTCAGATGAAGTTACATTGTTTCATAGTTTGCCATTGAGAGATTTGAACTCTTGATCTTGGGGTTACAAACCCAGTACCATAACCACTTAGCCATTTAGGCCAAGCATAATTTACCACTGTGAGATTTGAACTCTTCGATCTTGGGGTTACAAACCCAGTACCATAACCACTTGGCTACTTAGGCCCAGCTCCAATAGCAGAGTAACTCTTTCGAGTACAAACACGTTTCCATCTGTTTCAGATGAAGTTACATTGTTTGCCATTGTGAGATTTGAACTCTTGATCTTGGGGTTACAAACCCAGTACCATAACCACTTGGCTATTTAGGCCAAGCTCTACAGTGCCATAACAGACACTCTTTATAACTCTTTCGAGTACAAACCCATTTCCATCTGTTTCAGATGAAGTTACGTTGTTTCATAGTTTGCCATTGTGAGATTTGAACTCTTGATCTTGTGTTTACAAACCCAGTACCATAACCACTTGGCTACTTAGGCCCAGCTCCAAAAGCAGAGTAACTCTTTCGAGTACAAACCCATTTCCATCTGTTTCAGATGAAGTTACATTGTTTCATAGTTTGCCATTGTGAGATTTGAACTCTTGATCTTGGGGTTACAAGCCCAGTACTATAACCACTTGGCTATTTAGGCCAAGCCCAATAGCAGAGTAACTCTTTCGAGTACAAACCCATTTCCATCTGTTTCAGATGAAGTTACATTGTTTCATAGTTTGCCATTGTGAGATTTGAACTCTTGATCTTGCGGTTACAAGCCCAGTACCATAACCACTTGGCTATTTAGGCCAAGCCCAATAGCAGAGTAACTCTTTCGAGTACAAACCCGTTTCCATCTGTCTCAGATGAAGTTACATTGTTCGCCATTGTGAGATTTGAACTCTTGATCTTGGGGTTACAAACCCAATACCATAACCACTTGGCTATTTAGGCCAAGCTGGACAAACACATTTCCATCTGTTGCTTTTCAGATGAAGTTACATTGTTTCATAGTTTGTTATTGTGAGATTTGAACTCTTGATCTTGGGGTTACAAGCCCAGTACCATAACCACTTGGCTATTTAGGCCAAGACTGATCTTGGGGTTACAAACCCAGTACCATAACCACTTGGCTATTTAGGCCAAGCTTCATAGTTTGCCGTTGTAAGATTTGAACCCTCGATCTTGGGGTTACAAACCCAGAACCATAACCACTTGGCTATTTAGGCCAAGCCTTTTTTAATTTTGCCATTGTGAGATTTGAACTCTTGATCTTAGGGTTATAAACCCAGTACCATAACCACTTGGCTATTTAGGCCAAGCATAAAGCTCCTGGCCCTCTCTGAGGATTGAACTCAGGACCTTCAGATTATGAGACTGACACACTGCCTACTGTGCTAAGAAGGCACAAAGCCTACTGCACCTGGTATTGCCAGGCAGTCTCCCATCCAAGTACTAACCAGGCCTGAGTCTGCTTAGCTTCCGAGATCAGACGAGATCGGGCGTTTTTCAGACTAGTATGGCCGTAGGCAAATAAGTCACTACTGCGATGGCCAGGAATCGAACTCGGGTCAAGTGTTTGAAAGGCAGCTATGCTCACCACTATACCAGTATCGCACCCTACTGCACCTGGTATTCCCAGGCAGTCTCCCATCCAAGTACTAACCAGGCCTGAGTCTGCTTAGCTTCCGAGATCAGACAAGATCAGGCGTTTTCAGACTAGTATGGCCGTAGGCAAAGTTTGGAGTGTACTCTGTAACTCATTCAAGTACAAACACATTTCCATCTGTTTTTTTTTCCAGATGAAATTACATTGTTTCATAGTTTGCCATTGTGAGATTTGAACTCTTGAGCTTAGGGTTACAAACCCAGTACCATACCACTTGGCTCCAATAGCAGAGTAACTCTTTCGAGTACAAACACATTTCCATCTGTTCCTATTCAGATGAAGTTACATTGTTTCATAGTTTGCATTGTGAGATTTGAACTCTTGATCTTGGTGCTACAAACACAGTACGATAACCAATTGGCTATTTAAGCCAAGCCCAATAGCAGAGTAACTCTTTTGAGTACAAACCCGTTTCCATCTGTTTCAGATGAAATTACATTGTTTCATAGTTTGCCATTGTGAGATTTGAACTCTTGATCTTGGGTTTACAAACCCAGTACCATAACCACTTGGCTATTTAGGCCAAGCTCTACAGTGCCATAACAGACACTCTTTATAACTCTTTCGAGTACAAACCCGTTTCCATCTGTTTCAGATGAAGTTACATTGTTTCATAGTTTGCCATTGTGAGATTTGAACTCTTGATCTTGGGTTTACAAACCCAGTACCATAACCACTTGGCTACTTAGGCCCAGCTCCAATAGCAGAGTAACACTTTCGAGTACAAACCCATTTCCATCTGTTTCAGATGAAGTTACATTGTTTCATAGTTTGCCATTGTGAGATTTGAACTCTTGATCTTGGGGTTACAAGCCCAATACCATAACCACTTGGCTATTTAGGCCAAGCCCAATAGCAGAGTAACTCTTTCGAGTACAAACCCATTTCCATCTGTTTCAGATGAAGTTACATTGTTTCATAGTTTGCCATTGTGAGATTTGAACTCTTGATCTTGGGGTTACAAGCCCAGTACCATAACCACTTGGCTATTTAGGCCAAGCCCAAGAGCAGAGTAACTCTTTCGAGTACAAACCCGTTTCCATCTGTTTCAGATGAAGTTACATTGTTTCATAGTTTGCCATTGTGAGATTTGAACTCTCGATTTTGGGGTTACAAACCCAGTACCATAACCACTTGGCTATTTAGGCCAAGCCCAATAGCAGAGTAATTCTTTTGAGTATAAACACGTTTCCATCTGTTCCTATTCAGTTACATTGTTTCATAGTTTGCCATTGTGAGATTTGAACTCTTGATCTTGGGTTTACAAACCCAGTACCATAACCACTTGGCTATTTAGGCCAAGCCCAATAGCAGAGTAGCTCTTTCGAGTACAAACCCATTTCCATCTGTTTCAGATGAATTTACATTGTTTCATAGTTTGCCATTGTGAGATTTGAACTCTTGATCTTGGGGTTACAAACCCAGTACCATAACCACTTGGCTATTTAGGCCAAGCCCTAAGGGGTTGCAGGAGCAGAGAGACCTGGGTGTGTAACTCTTTCGAGTACAAACACGTTTCCATCTGTTTCAGATGAAGTTACATTGTTTCATAGTTTGCCATTGTGAGATTTGAACTTTTGATCTTGGGGTTACAAACCCAGTACCATAACCACTTGGCTATTTAGGCCAAGCCCAATGGCAGAGTAACTCTTTCGAGTACAAACCCATTTCCATCTGTTTCAGATGAAGTTACATTGTTTCATAGTTTGCCATTGTGAGATTTGAACTTTTGATCTTGGGGTTACAAACTCAGTACCATAACCACTTGGCTATTTAGGCCAAGCCCAATAGCAGAGTAACTCTTTCGAGTACAAACCCATTTCCATCTGTTTCAGATGAAGTTACATTGTTTCATAGTTCGCCATTGTGAGATTTGAACTCTTGATCTTGGGGTTACAAACCCAATACCATAACCACTTGGCTATTTAGGCCAAGCTGGACAAACACATTTCCATCTGTTGCTTTTCAGATGAAGTTACATTGTTTCATAGTTTGTTATTGTGAGATTTGAACTCTTGATCTTGGGGTTACAAGCCCAGTACCATAACCACTTGGCTAGTTAGGCCAAGACTGATCTTGGGGTTACAAACCCAGTACCATAACCACTTGGCTATTTAGGCCAAGCTTCATAGTTTGCCGTTGTAAGATTTGAACCCTCGATCTTGGGGTTACAAACCCAGAACCATAACCACTTGGCTATTTAGGCCAAGCCTTTTTTAATTTTGCCATTGTGAGATTTGAACTCTTGATCTTAGGGTTATAAACCCAGTACCATAACCACTTGGCTATTTAGGCCAAGCATAAAGCTCCTGGCCCTCTCTGAGGATTGAACTCAGGACCTTCAGATTATGAGACTGACACACTGCCTACTGTGCTAAGAAGGCACAAAGCCTACTGCACCTGGTATTGCCAGGCAGTCTCCCATCCAAGTACTAACCAGGCCTGAGTCTGCTTAGCTTCCGAGATCAGACGAGATCGGGCGTTTTTCAGACTAGTATGGCCGTAGGCAAATAAGTCACTACTGCGATGGCCAGGAATCGAACTCGGGTCAAGTGTTTGAAAGGCAGCTATGCTCACCACTATACCAGTATCGCACCCTACTGCACCTGGTATTCCCAGGCAGTCTCCCATCCAAGTACTAACCAGGCCTGAGTCTGCTTAGCTTCCGAGATCAGACAAGATCAGGCGTTTTCAGACTAGTATGGCCGTAGGCAAAGTTTGGAGTGTACTCTGTAACTCTTTCAAGTACAAACACATTTCCATCTGTTTTTTTTTCCAGATGAAATTACATTGTTTCATAGTTTGCCATTGTGAGATTTGAACTCTTGAGCTTAGGGTTACAAACCCAGTACCATACCACTTGGCTCCAATAGCAGAGTAACTCTTTCGAGTACAAACACATTTCCATCTGTTCCTATTCAGATGAAGTTACATTGTTTCATAGTTTGCATTGTGAGATTTGAACTCTTGATCTTGGTGCTACAAACGCAGTACCATAACCAATTGGCTATTTAAGCCAAGCCCAATAGCAGAGTAACTCTTTTGAGTACAAACCCGTTTCCATCTGTTTCAGATGAAATTACATTGTTTCATAGTTTGCCATTGTGAGATTTGAACTCTTGATCTTGGGGTTACAAACCCAGTACCATAACCACTTGGCTACTTAGGCCCAGCTCCAATAGCAGAATAACTCTTTCGAGTACAAACCCATTTCCATCTGTTTCAGATGAAGTTACATTGTTTCATAGTTTGCCATTGTGAGATTTGAACTCTTGATCTTGGGGTTACAAGCCCAGTACCATAACCACTTGGCTATTTAGGCCAAGCCCAATAGCAGAGTAACTCTTTCGAGTACAAACCCATTTCCATCTGTTTCAGATGAAGTTACATTGTTTCATAGTTTGCCATTGTGAGATTTGAACTCTTGATCTTGGGGTTACAAGCCCAGTACCATAACCACTTGGCTATTTAGGCCACGCCCAATAGCAGAGTAACTCTTTCGAGTACAAACCCGTTTCCATCTGTTTCAGATGAAGTTACATTGTTTCATAGTTTGCCATTGTGAGATTTGAACTCTCGATTTTGGGGTTACAAACCCAGTACCATAACCACTTGGCTATTTAGGCCAAGCCCAATAGCAGAGTAATTCTTTTGAGTATAAACACGTTTCCATCTGTTCCTATTCAGTTACATTGTTTCATAGTTTGCCATTGTGAGATTTGAACTCTTGATCTTGGGTTTACAAACCCAGTACCATAACCACTTGGCTATTTAAGCCAAGCCCAATAGCAGAGTAACTCTTTCGAGTACAAACAGGTTTCCATCTGTTCCTATTCAGATGAAGTTACATTGTTTCATAGCTTGCCATTGTGAGGTTTGAACTCTTGATACTCTTTTGAGTAAACCTGTTTCCATCTGTTTCAGATGAAGTTACATTGTTTCATAGTTTGCCATTGTGAGATTTGAACTCTTGATCTTGGGGTTACAAACCCAGTACCATAACCACTTGGCTATTTAGGCCAAGCCCATAAACACGTTTCCATCTGTTCCTATTCAGTTACATTGTTTCATAGTTTGCCATTGTGAGATTTGAACTCTTGATCTTGGGGTTACAAACCCAGTACCATAACCACTTGGCTATTTAAGCCACAAACCTGTTTCCATCTGTTTCAGATGAAGTTACATTTTTTCATAGTTTGCCATTGTGAGATTTGAACTCTTAATCTTGGGGTTACAAACCCAGTACCATAACCACTTGGCTCCAATAGCAGAGTAACTCTTTTGAGTACAAACATGTTTCCATCTGTCATTTCAGATGAAGTTACATTGTTTCCCATTGTGAGATTTGAACTCTTGATACTCTTTCGAGTACAAACCTGTTTCCATCTGTTTCAGATGAAGTCACATTGTTCCATAGTTTGCCATTGTGAGATTTGAACTCTTGATCTTGGGGTTACAAACCCAGTACCATAACCACTTGGCTATTTAGGCCAAGCCCAATAGCAGAGTAACTCTTTTGAGCACAAACACATTTCCATCTGTTCCTATTCAGATGAAGTTACATTGTTTGCCATTGTGAGATTTGAACTCTTGCTCTTGGGGTTACAAACCCAGTACCATAACCACTTGGCTATTTAAGCCAAGCCCAATAGCAGAGTAACTCTTTCGAGTACAAACCCGTTTCCATCTGTTCCTATTCAGATGAAGTTACATTGTTTCCCATTGTGAGATTTGAACTCTTGATCTTGGGGTTACAAACCCAGTACCATAACCACTTGGCTACTTAGGCCAAGCTATGCGATTTTCGTGGCTTAGCATCTCTTTCTTTTGTAACACTTTCGAGTACAAACCCGTTTCCATCTGTTTCAGATGAAGTTACATTGTTTCATAGTTTGCCGTTGTGAGATTTGAACTCTCGATCTTGGGGTTACAAACCCAGTACCATAACCA
>NC_054467.1:207625610-207663110 GCF_017639515.1 Carcharodon carcharias
ACTTGGCTATTTAGGCCAAGCCCAATAGCAGAGTAACTCTTTTGAGCACAAACACATTTCCATCTGTTCCTATTCAGATGAAGTTACATTGTTTCCCATTGTGAGATTTGAACTCTTGATCTTGGGGTTATAAACCCAGTACCATAACCACTTGGCTACTTAGGCCAAGCCAAAAGTTTGCCATTGTGAGATTTGAACTCTTGATCTTGGGGTTACAAACCCAGTACCATAACCACTTGGCTACTTAGGCCCAGCTCCAATAGCAGAGTAACTCTTTCAAGTACAAACCCATTTCCATCTGTTTCAGATGAAATTACATTGTTTCATAGTTTGCCATTGTGAGATTTGAACTCTTCGATCTTGGGGTTACAAACCCAGTACCATAACCACTTGGCTACTTAGGCCCAGCTCCAATAGCAGAGTAACTCTTTCGAGTACAAACCCGTTTCCATCTGTTTCAGATGAAGTTACATTGTTTCATAATTTGCCATTGAGAGATTTGAACTCTTGATCTTGGGGTTACAAGCCCAGTACCATAACCACTTGGCCATTTAGGCCAAGCATAATTTACCACTGTGAGATTTGAACTCTTCGATCTTGGGGTTACAAACGCAGTACCATAACCACTTGGCTACTTAGGCCCAGCTCCAATAGCAGAGTAACTCTTTCGAGTACAAACCCATTTCCATCTGTTTCAGATGAAGTTACATTGTTTCATAGTTTGCCATTCTGAGATTTGAACTCTTGATCTTGGGGTTACAAGCCCAGTACCATAACCACTTGGCTATTTAGGCCAAGCCCAATAGCAGAGTAACTCTTTCGAGTACAAACCCGTTTCCATCTGTTTCAGATGAAGTTACATTGTTTCATAGTTTGCCGTTGTAAGATTTGAACTCTCGATCTTGGGGTTACAAACCCAGAACCATAACCACTTGGCTATTTAGGCCAAGCAAAAACACATTTCCATCTGTTTCAGATGAAGTTACATTGTTCACCATTGTGAGATTTGAACTCTTGATCTTGGGGTTACAAACCCAGTACCATAAACACTTGGCTATTTAGGCCAAGCTGGACAAACACATTTCCATCTGTTGCTATTCAGATGAAGTTACATTGTTTCATAGTTTGTTATTGTGAGATTTGAACTCTTGATCTTGGGGTTACAAGCCCAGTACCATAACCACTTGGCTATTTAGGCCAAGACTGATCTTGGGGTTACAAACCCAGTGCCATAACCACTTGGCTATATAGGCCAAGCTTCATAATTTGCCGTTGTAAGATTTGAACCCTCGATCTTGGGGTTACAAACCCAGAACCATAACCACTTGGCTATTTAGGCCAAGCCTTTTATAATTTTGCCATTGTGAGATTTGAACTCTTGATCTTAGGGTTATAAACCCAGTACCATAACCACTTGGCTAATTAGGCCAAGCCCAATAGCAGAGTAACTCTTTCGAGTACAAACCCGTTTCCATCTGTTTCAGATGAAGTTACATTGTTTCATAGTTTGCCATTGTGAGATTTGAACTCTCGATTTTGGGGTTACAAACCCAGTACCATAACCAGTTGGCTATTTAGGCCAAGCCCAATAGCAGAGTAACTCTTTCGAGTACAAACCTGTTTCCATCTGTTTCAGATGAAGTTACATTGTTTCATAGTTTGCCATTGTGAGATTTGAACCCTCGATCTTGGGGTTACAAACCCAGTACCGTAACCACTTGGCTATTTAGGCCAAGTAGCCAATAGCAGAGTAACTCTTTCGAGTACAAACACGTTTCCATCTGTTTCAGATGAAGTTACATTGTTTCATAGTTAGCCATTGTGAGATTTGAACTCTTGAGCTTAGGGTTACAAACCCAGTACCATAACCACTTGGCTCCAATAGCAGAGTAACTCTTTTGAGTACAAACATGTTTCCATCTGTCATTTCAGATGAAGTCACATTGTTTCCCATTGTGAGATTTGAACTCTTGAACTTGGGGTTACAAACCCAGTACCATAACCACTTGGCTATTTAGGCCAAGCAAACATTTCCATCTGTTCCTATTCAGATGAAGTTACATTGTTTCATAGTTTGCCATTGTGAGATTTGAACTCTTGACCTTGGGGTTACAAACCCAGTACCATAACAACTTGGCTATTTAGGCCAAGCAGCCAATAGCGGAGTAACTCTTTCGAGTACAAACACGTTTCCATCTGTTTCAGATGAAGTTACATGGTTTCATAGTTTGCCATTGTGAGATTTGAACTCTTGAGCTTAGGGTAACAAACCCAGTACCATAACCACTTGGCTCCAATAGCAGAGTAACTCTTTCGAGTACAAACCCATTTCCATCTGTTTCAGATGGAGTTATATTGTTTCATAGTTTGCCATTGTGAGATTTGAACTCTTGATCTTGGGGTTACAAACCCAGTACCATAACCACTTGGCTATTTAGGCCAAGCAGCCAATAGCGGAGTAACTCTTTCGAGTACAAACACGTTTCCATCTGTTTCAGATGAAGTTACATTGTTTCATAGTTTGCCATTGTGAGATTTGAACTCTTGAGCTTAGGGTTACAAACCCAGTACCATAACCACTTGGCTCCAATAGCAGAGTAACTCTTTCGAGTACAAACACGTTTCCATCTGTTTCAGATGAAGTTACATTGTTTCATAGTTTGCCATTGTGAGATTTGAACTCTTGATCTTGGGGTTACAAACCCAGTATCATAACCACTTGTCTATTTAGGCCAAGCAATAGCAAAGTAACTCTTTCGAGTACAAACAGGTTTCCATCTGTTTCAGATGAAGTTACATTGTTTCATAGTTTGCCATTGTGAGATTTGAACTCTTGAGCTTAGGTTTACAAACCCAGTACCATAACCACTTGGCTCCAATAGCAGAGTAACTCTTTCGAGTACAAACACGTTTCCATCTGTTTCAGATGAAGTTACATTGTTTCATAGTTTGCCATTGTGAGATTTGAACTCTTGATCTTGGGGTTACAAACCCAGTATCATAACCACTTGTCTATTTAGGCCAAGCAATAGCAAAGTAACTCTTTCGAGTACAAACCTGTTTCCATCTGTTTCAGATGAAGTTACATTGTTTCATAGTTTGCCATTGTGAGATTTGAACCCTCGATCTTGGGGTTACAAACCCAGAACCATAACCACTTGGCTATTTAGGCCAAGCCTTTTATAATTTTGCCATTGTGAGATTTGAACTCTTGATCTTAGGGTTATAAACCCAGTACCATAACCACTTGGCTATTTAGGCCAAGCATAAAGCTCCTGGCCCTCTCTGAGGATTGAACTCAGGACCTTCAGATTATGAGACTGACACACTGCCTACTGTGCTATGAAGGCACAAAGCCTACTGCACCACGTATTGCCAGGCAGTCTCCCATCCAAGTACTAACCAGGCCTGAGTCTGCTTAGCTTCCGAGATCAGACGAGATCGGGCGTTTTCAGACTAGTATGGCCGTAGGCAAATACAAACATATTTCCATCTGTTTCAGATGAAGTTACATTGTTTCATAGTTTGCCATTGTGAGATTTGAACTCTTGATCTTGGGGTTACAAACCCAGTACCATAACCACTTGGCTACTTAGGCCCAGCTCCAATAGCAGAGTAACTCTTTCGAGTACAAACACGTTTCCATCTGTTTCAGATGAAGTTACATTATTTGCCATTGTGAGATTTGAACTCTTGATCTTGGGGTTACAAACCCAGTACCATAACCACTTGGCTATTTAGGCCAAGCTCTACAGTGCCATAACAGACACTCTTTATAACTCTTTCGAGTACAAACCCGTTTCCATCTGTTTCAGATGAAGTTACGTTGTTTCATAGTTTGCCAATGTGAGAGTTGAACTCTTGATCTTGGGGTTACAAACCCAGTACCATAACCACTTGGCTACTTAGGCCCAGCTCCAATAGCAGAATAACTCTTTCGAGTACAAACCCATTTCCATCTGTTTCAGATGAAGTTACATTGTTTCATAGTTTGCCATTGTGAGATTTGAACTCTTGATCTTGGGGTTACAAGCCCAGTACCATAACCACTTGGCTATTTAGGCCAAGCCCAATAGCAGAGTAACTCTTTCGAGTACAAACCCATTTCCATCTGTTTCAGATGAAGTTACATTGTTTCATAGTTTGCCATTGTGAGATTTGAACTCTTGATCTTGGGGTTACAAGCCCAGTACCATAACCACTTGGCTATTTAGGCCAAGCCCAATAGCAGAGCAACTCTTTCGAGTACAAACCCGTTTCCATCTGTTTCAGATGAAGTTACATTGTTTCATAGTTTGCCATTGTGAGATTTGAACTCTCGATTTTGGGGTTACAAACCCAGTACCATAACCACTTGGCTATTTAGGCCAAGCCCAATAGCAGAGTAACTCTTTCGAGTACAAACCCATTTCCATCTGTTTCAGATGAATTTACATTGTTTCATAGTTTGCCATTGTGAGATTTGAACTCTTGATCTTGGGGTTACAAACCCAGTACCATAACCACTTGGCTATTTAGGCCAAGCCCTAAGGGGTTGCAGGAGCAGAGAGACCTGGGTGTGTAACTCTTTCGAGTACAAACACGTTTCCATCTGTTTCAGATGAAGTTACATTGTTTCATAGTTTGCCATTGTGAGATTTGAACTTTTGATCTTGGGGTTACAAACCCAGTACCATAACCACTTGGCTATTTAGGCCAAGCCCAATAGCAGAGTAACTCTTTTGAGTATAAACACATTTCCATCTGTTCCTATTCAGTTACATTGTTTCATGGTTTGCCATTGTGAGATTTGAACTCTTGATCTTGGGTTTACAAACCCAGTACCATAACCACTTGGCTATTTAGGCCAAGCCCAATAGCAGAGTAGCTCTTTCGAGTACAAACATGTTTCCATCTGTTCCTATTCAGACGAAGTTACATTGTTTCATATTTGCCATTGTGAGATTTGAACCCTCGATCTTGGGGTTACAAACCCAGAACCATAACCACTTGGCTATTTAGGCCAAGCCTTTTATAATTTTGCCATTGTGAGATTTGAACTCTTGATCTTAGGGTTATAAACCCAGTACCATAACCACTTGGCTATTTAGGCCAAGCATAAAGCTCCTGGCCCTCTCTGAGGATTGAACTCAGGACCTTCAGATTATGAGACTGACACACTGCCTACTGTGCTAAGAAGGCACAAAGCCTACTGCACCTGGTATTGCCAGGCAGTCTCCCATCCAAGTACTAACCAGGCCTGAGTCTGCTTAGCTTCCGAGATCAGACGAGATCGGGCGTTTTCAGACTAGTATGGCCGTAGGCAAATACAAACATATTTCCATCTGTTTCAGATGAAGTTACATTGTTTCATAGTTTGCCATTGTGAGATTTGAACTCTTGATCTTGGGGTTACAAACCCAGTACCATAACCACTTGGCTACTTAGGCCCAGCTCCAATAGCAGAGTAACTCTTTCGAGTACAAACACGTTTCCATCTGTTTCAGATGAAGTTACATTATTTGCCATTGTGAGATTTGAACTCTTGATCTTGGGGTTACAAACCCAGTACCATAACCACTTGGCTACTTAGGCCCAGCTCCAATAGCAGAGTAACTCTTTCGAGTACAAACCCATTTCCATCTGTTTCAGATGAAGTTACATTGTTTCATAGTTTGCCATTGTGAGATTTGAACTCTTGATCTTGGGGTTACAAGCCCAGTACCATAACCACTTGGCTATTTAGGCCAAGCCCAATAGCAGAGTAACTCTTTCGAGTACAAACCCATTTCCATCTGTTTCAGATGAAGTTACATTGTTTCATAGTTTGCCATTGTGAGATTTGAACTCTTGATCTTGGGGTTACAAGCCCAGTACCATAACCACTTGGCTATTTAGGCCAAGCCCAATAGCAGAGTAACTCTTTCGAGTACAAACCCGTTTCCATCTGTTTCAGATGAAGTTACATTGTTTCATAGTTTGCCATTGTGAGATTTGAACTCCCGATTTTGGGGTTACAAACCCAGTACCATAACCACTTGGCTATTTAGGCCAAGCCCAATAGCAGAGTAACTCTTTCGAGTACAAACCCATTTCCATCTGTTTCAGATGAATTTACATTGTTTCATAGTTTGCCATTGTGAGATTTGAACTCTTGATCTTGGGGTTACAAACCCAGTACCATAACCACTTGGCTATTTAGGCCAAGCCCTAAGGGGTTGCAGGAGCAGAGAGACCTGGGTGTGTAACTCTTTCGAGTACAAACACGTTTCCATCTGTTTCAGATGAAGTTACATTGTTTCATAGTTTGCCATTGTGAGATTTGAACTTTTGATCTTGGGGTTACAAACCCAGTACCATAACCACTTGGCTATTTAGGCCAAGCTCTACAGTGCCATAACAGACACTCTTTATAACTCTTTCGAGTACAAACCCGTTTCCATCTGTTTCAGATGAAGTTACGTTGTTTCATAGTTTGCCATTGTGAGGTTTGAACTCTTGATCTTGGGGTTACAAACCCAGTACCATAACCACTTGGCTACTTAGGCCCAGCTCCAATAGCAGAGTAACTCTTTCGAGTACAAACCCATTTCCATCTGTTTCAGATGAAGTTACATTGTTTCATAGTTTGCCATTGTGAGATTTGAACTCCTGATCTTGGGGTTACAAGCCCAGTACCATAACCACTTGGCTATTTAGGCCAAGCCCAATAGCAGAGTAACTCTTTCGAGTACAAACCCATTTCCATCTGTTTCAGATGAAGTTACATTGTTTCATAGTTTGCCATTGTGAGATTTGAACTCTTGATCTTGGGGTTACAAGCCCAGTACCATAACCACTTGGCTATTTAGGCCAAGCCCAATAGCAGAGTAACTCTTTCGAGTACAAACCCGTTTCCATCTGTTTCAGATGAAGTTACATTGTTTCATAGTTTGCCATTGTGAGATTTGAACTCTCGATTTTGGGGTTACAAACCCAGTACCATAACCACTTGGCTATTTAGGCCATGCCCAATAGCAGAGTAATTCTTTTGAGTATAAACACGTTTACATCTGTTCCTATTCAGTTACATTGTTTCATAGTTTGCCATTGTGAGATTAGAACTCTTGATCTTGGGTTTACAAACCCAGTACCATAACCACTTGGCTATTTAGGCCAAGCCCAATAGCAGAGTAGCTCTTTCGAGTACAAACCCATTTCCATCTGTTTCAGATGAATTTACATTGTTTCATAGTTTGCCATTGTGAGATTTGAACTCTTGATCTTGGGGTTACAAACCCAGTACCATAACCACTTGGCTATTTAGGCCAAGCCCTAAGGGGTTGCAGGAGCAGAGAGACCTGGGTGTGTAACTCTTTCGAGTACAAACACGTTTCCATCTGTTTCAGATGAAGTTACATTGTTTCATAGTTTGCCATTGTGAGATTTGAACTTTTGATCTTGAGGTTACAAACCCAGTACCATAACCACTTGGCTATTTAGGCCAAGCTCTACAGTGCCATAACAGACACTCTTTATAACTCTTTCGAGTACAAACCCATTTCCATCTGTTTCAGATGAAGTTACGTTGTTTCATAGTTTGCCATTGTGAGATTTGAACTCTTGATCTTGGGGTTACAAACCCAGTACCATAACCACTTGGCTACTTAGGCCCAGCTCCAATAGCAGAGTAACTCTTTCGAGTACAAACCCATTTCCATCTGTTTCAGATGAAGTTACATTGTTTCATAGTTTGCCATTGTGAGATTTGAACTCTTGATCTTGGGGTTACAAGCCCAGTACCATAACCACTTGGCTATTTAGGCCAAGCCCAATAGCAGAGTAACTCTTTCGAGTACAAACCCATTTCCATCTGTTTCAGATGAAGTTACATTGTTTCATAGTTTGCCATTGTGAGATTTGAACTCTTGATCTTGGGGTTACAAGCCCAGTACCATAACCACTTGGCTATTTAGGCCAAGCCCAATAGCAGAGTAACTCTTTCGAGTACAAACCCGTTTCCATCTGTTTCAGATGAAGTTACATTGTTTCATAGTTTGCCATTGTGCGATTTGAACTCTCGATTTTGGGGTTACAAACCCAGTATCATAACCACTTGGCTATTTAAGCCAAGCCCAATAGCAGAGTAATTCTTTTGAGTATAAACACATTTCCATCTGTTCCTATTCAGTTACATTGTTTCATAGTTTGCCATTGTGAGATTTGAACTCTTGATCTTGGGTTTGCAAACCCAGTACCATAACCACTTGACTATTTAGGCCAAGCCCAATAGCAGAGTAGCTCTTTCGAATACAAACCCATTTCCATCTGTTTCAGATGAATTTACATTGTTTCATAGTTTGCCATTGTGAGATTTGAACTCTTGATCTTGGGGTTACAAACCCAGTACCATAACCACTTGGCTATTTAGGCCAAGCCCTAAGGGGTTGCAGGAGCAGAGAGACCTGGGTGTGTAACTCTTTCGAGTACAAACACGTTTCCATCTGTTTCAGATGAAGTTACATTGTTTCATAGTTTGCCATTGTGAGATTTGAACTTTTGATCTTGGGGTTACAAACCCAGTACCATAACCACTTGGCTACTTAGGCCCAGCTCCAATAGCAGAGTAACTCTTTCGAGTACAAACCCATTTCCATCTGTTTCAGATGAAGTTACATTGTTTCATAGTTTGCCATTGTGAGATTTGAACTCTTGATCTTGGGGTTACAAGCCCAGTACCATAACCACTTGGCTATTTAGGCCAAGCCCAATAGCAGAGTAACTCTTTCGAGTACAAACCCGTTTCCATCTGTTTCAGATGAAGTTACATTGTTTCATAGTTTGCCATTGTGAGATTTGAACTCTTGATCTTGGGGTTACAAGCCCAGTACCATAACCACTTGGCTATTTAGGCCAAGCCCAATAGCAGAGTAACTCTTTCGAGTACAAACCCATTTCCATCTGTTTCAGATGAAGTTACATTGTTTCATAGTTTGCCATTGTGAGATTTGAACTCTTGATCTTGGGGTTACAAGCCCAGTACCATAACCACTTGGCTATTTAGGCCAAGCCCAATAGCAGAGTAACTCTTTCGAGTACAAACCCGTTTCCATCTGTTTCAGATGAAGTTACATTGTTTCATAGTTTGCCATTGTGAGATTTGAACTCTCGATTTTGGGGTTACAAACCCAGTACCATAACCACTTGACTATTTAGGCCAAGCCCAATAGCAGAGTAATTCTTTTGAGTATAAACACGTTTCCATCTGTTCCTATTCAGTTACATTGTTTCATAGTTTGCCATTGTGAGATTTGAACTCTTGATCTTGGGTTTACAAACCCAGTACCATAACCACTTGGCTATTTAGGCCAAGCCCAATAGCAGAGTAACTCTTTCGAGTACAAACCTGTTTCCATCTGTTTCAGATGAAGTTACATTGTTTCATAGTTTGCCATTGTGAGATTTGAACCCTCGATCTTGGGGTTACAAACCCAGAACCATAACCACTTGGCTATTTAGGCAAAGCCTTTTATAATTTTGCCATTGTGAGATTTGAACTCTTGATCTTAGGGTTATAAACCCAGTACCATAACCACTTGGCTATTTAGGCCAAGCATAAAGCTCCTGGCCCTCTCTGAGGATTGAACTCACGAACTTCAGATTATGAGACTGACACAATGCCTACTGTGCTAAGAAGGCACAAAGCCTACTGCACCTGGTATTGCCAGGCAGTCTCCCATCCAAGTACTAAGCAGGCCTGAGTCTGCTTAGCTTCCGAGATCAGACGAGATCGGGCGTTTTCAGACTAGTATGGCCGTAGGCAAATACAAACATATTTCCATCTGTTTCAGATGAAGTTACATTGTTTCATAGTTTGCCATTGTGAGATTTGAACTCTTGATCTTGGGGTTACTAACCCAGTACCATAACCACTTGGCTACTTAGGCCCAGCTCCAATAGCAGAGTAACTCTTTCGAGTACAAACACGTTTCCATCTGTTTCAGATGAAGTTACATTATTTGCCATTGTGAGATTTGAACTCTTGATCTTGGGGTTACAAACCCAGTACCATAACCACTTGGCTATTTAGGCCAAGCTCTACAGTGCCATAACAGACACTCTTTATAACTCTTTCGAGTACAAACCCGTTTCCATCTGTTTCAGATGAAGTTACGTTGTTTCATAGTTTGCCATTGTGAGATTTGAACTCTTGATCTTGGGGTTACAAACCCAGTACCATAACCACTTGGCTACTTAGGCCCAGCTCCAATAGCAGAGTAACTCTTTCGAGTACAAACCCATTTCCATCTGTTTCAGATGAAGTTACATTGTTTCATAGTTTGCCATTGTGAGATTTGAACTCTTGATCTTGGGGTTACAAGCCCAGTACCATAACCACTTGGCTATTTAGGCCAAGCCCAATAGCAGAGTAACTCTTTCGAGTACAAACCCGTTTCCATCTGTTTCAGATGAAGTTACATTGTTTCATAGTTTGCCATTGTGAGATTTGAACTCTCGATTTTGGGGTTACAAACCCAGTACCATAACCACTTGGCTATTTAGGCCAAGCCCAATAGCAGAGTAACTCTTTCGAGTACAAACCCATTTCCATCTGTTTCAGATGAATTTACATTGTTTCATAGTTTGCCATTGTGAGATTTGAACTCTTGATCTTGGGGTTACAAACCCAGTACCATAACCACTTGGCTATTTAGGCCAAGCCCTAAGGGGTTGCAGGTGCAGAGAGACCTGGGTGTGTAACTCTTTCGAGTACAAACACGTTTCCATCTGTTTCAGATGAAGTTACGTTGTTTCATAGTTTGCCATTGTGAGATTTGAACTTTTGATCTTGGGGTTACAAACCCAGTACCATAACCACTTGGCTATTTAGGCCAAGCTCTACAGTGCGATAACAGACACTCTTTATAACTCTTTCGAGTACAAACCCGTTTCCATCTGTTTCAGATGAAGTTAGGTTGTTTCATAGTTTGCCATTGTGAGATTTGAACTCTTGATCTTGGGGTTACAAACCCAGTACCATAACCACTTGGCTACTTAGGCCCAGCTCCAATAGCAGAGTAACTCTTTCGAGTACAAACCCATTTCCATCTGTTTCAGATGAAGTTACATTGTTTCATAGTTTGCCATTGTGAGATTTGAACTCTTGATCTTGGGTTTACAAACCCAGTACCATCACCACTTGGCTATTTTGGCCAAGCCCAATAGCAGAGTAACTCTTTCGAGTACAAACCCGTTTCCATCTGTTTCAGATGAAGTTACATAGTTTGCCATTGTGAGATTTGAACTCTTGATCTTGGGGTTACAAACCCAGTACCATAACCACTTGGCTACTTAGGCCCAGCTCCAATAGCAGAGTAACTCTTTCGAGTACAAACCCATTTCCATCGGTTTCAGATGAAGTTACATTGTTTCATAGTTTGCCATTGTGAGATTTGAACTCTTGATCTTGGGGTTACAAGCCCAGTACCATAACCACTTGGCTATTTAGGCCAAGCCCAATAGCAGAGTAATTCTTTTGAGTATAAACACGTTTCCATCTGTTCCTATTCAGTTACATTGTTTCATAGTTTGCCATTGTGAGATTTGAACTCTTGATCTTGGTTTTACAAACCGAGTACCATAACCACTTGTCTATTTAGGCCAAGCCCAATAGCAGAGTAACTCTTTCGAGTACAAACCCGTTTCCATCTGTTTCAGATGAAGTTACATTGTTTCATAGTTTGCCATTGTGAGATTTGAACTCTCGATTTTGGGGTTACAAACCCAGTACCATAACCACTTGGCTATTTAGGCCAAGCCCAATAGCAGAGTAATTCTTTTGAGTATAAACACGTTTCCATCTGTTCCTATTCAGTTACATTGTTTCATAGTTTGCCATTGTGAGATTTGAACTCTTGATCTTGGGTTTACAAACCCAGTACCATAACCACTTGGCTATTCAGGCCAAGCTTGAGATTTGAACTCTTGATCTTCGGGTTACAAACCCAGTACCATAACCACTTGGCTATTTAGGCCAAGCCCTAAGGGGTTGCAGGAGCAGAGAGACCTGGGTGTGTAACTCTTTCGAGTACAAACACGTTTCCATCTGTTTCAGATGAAGTTACATTGTTTCATAGTTTGCCATTGTGAGATCTGAACTTTTGATCTTGGGGTTACAAACCCAGTACCATAACCACTTGGCTATTTAGGCCAAGCCCAATAGCAGAGTAACTCTTTTGAGTATAAACACGTTTCCATCTGTTCCTATTCAGTTACATTGTTTCATAGTTTGCCATTGTGAGATTTGAACTCTTGATACTCTTTTGAGTAAATCCGTTTCCATCTGTTTCAGATGAAGTTACATTGTTTCATAGTTTGCCATTGTGAGATTTGAACTCTTGATCTTGGGTTTACAAGCCCAGTACCATAACCACTTGGCTATTTTGGCCAAGCCCAATAGCAGAGTAACTCTTTTGAGTACAAACATGTTTCCATCTGTTATTTCAGATGAAGTTACATTGTTTCCCATTGTGAGATTTGAACTCTTGATCTTGGGGTTACAAACCCAGTACCATAACCACTTGGCTATTTAGGCCAAGCCATAGCAGAGTAACTCTTTCGAGTACAAACCCGTTTCCATCTGTTTCAGATGAAGTTACATTGTTTCATAGTTTGCCATTGTGAGATTTGAACTCTCGATTTTGGGGTTACAAGCCCAGTACCATAACCACTTGGCTATTTAGGCCAAGCCCAATAGCAGAGTAACTCTTTTGAGTACAAACCCGTTTCCATCAGTTTCAGATAAAGTTACATTGTTTCATAGTTTGCCATTGTGAGATTTGAACTCTCGATTTTGGGGTTACAAACCCAGTACCATAACCACTTGGCTATTTAGGCCAAGCCCTTTTCCATCTGTTTCAGATGAAGTGACATTGTTTTCATAGTTTGCCATTGTGAGATTTGAACTCTTGATCTTGGGGTTACAAGTCCAGTACCATAACCACTTGGCCATTTAGGCCAAGCTTAAATTGGGATAAAGCCATTGTGAGATTTGAACTCTTGATCTTGGTGTTACAAACCCAGCACCATAACCACTTGGCTATTTAGGCAAAGCCTTTTATAATTTTGCCATTGTGAGATTTGAACTCTTGATCTTAGGGTTATAAACCCAGTACCATAACCACTTGGCTATTTAGGCCAAGCATAAAGCTCCTGGCCCTCTCTGAGGATTGAACTCACGACCTTCAGATTATGAGACTGACACAATGCCTACTGTGCTAAGAAGGCACAAAGCCTACTGCACCTGGTATTGCCAGGCAGTCTCCCATCCAAGTACTAACCAGGCCTGAGTCTGCTTAGCTTCCGAGATCAGACGAGATCGGGCGTTTTCAGACTAGTATGGCCGTAGGCAAATACAAACATATTTCCATCTGTTTCAGATGAAGTTACATTGTTTCATAGTTTGCCATTGTGAGATTTGAACTCTTGATCTTGGGGTTACAAACCCAGTACCATAACCACTTGGCTACTTAGGCCCAGCTCCAATAGCAGAGTAACTCTTTCGAGTACAAACACGTTTCCATCTGTTTCAGATGAAGTTACATTATTTGCCATTGTGAGATTTGAACTCTTGATCTTGGGGTTACAAACCCAGTACCATAACCACTTGGCTATTTAGGCCAAGCTCTACAGTGCCATAACAGACACTCTTTATAACTCTTTCGAGTACAAACCCGTTTCCATCTGTTTCAGATGAAGTTACGTTGTTTCATAGTTTGCCATTGTGAGATTTGAACTCTTGATCTTGGGTTTACAAACCCAGTACCATAACCACTTGGCTATTTAGGCCAAGCCCAATAGCAGAGTAACTCTTTCGAGTACAAAAGCGTTCCCATCTGTTTCAGATGAAGTCACATTGTTTCCCATTGTGAGATTTGAACTCTTGATCTTGGGGTTACAAACCCAGTACCATAACCACTTGGCTATTTAGGCCAAGCCCTAAGGGGTTGCAGGAGCAGAGAGACCTGGGTGTGTAACTCTTTCGAGTACAAACACGTTTCCATCTGTTTCAGATGAAGTTACATTGTTTCATAGTTTGCCATTGTGAGATTTGAACTTTTGATCTTGGGGTTACAAACCCAGTACCATAACCACTTGGCTATTTAGGCCAAGCTCTACAGTGCCATAACAGACACTCTTTATAACTCTTTCGAGTACAAACACGTTTCCATCTGTTTCAGATGAAGTTACGTTGTTTCATAGTTTGCCATTGTGAGATTTGAACTCTTGATCTTGGGGTTACAAACCCAGTACCATAACCACTTGGCTACTTAGGCCCAGCTCCAATAGCAGAGTAACTCTTTCGAGTACAAACCCATTTCCATCTGTTTCAGATGAAGTTACATTGTTTCATAGTTTGCCATTGTGAGATTTGAACTCTTGATCTTGGGGTTACAAGCCCAGTACCATAACCACTTGGCTATTTAGGCCAAGCCCAACAGCAGAGTCACTCTTTCGAGTACAAACCCGTTTCCATCTGTTTCAGATGAAGTTACATTGTTTCATAGTTTGCCATTGTGAGATTTGAACTCTTGATCTTGGGGTTACAAGCCCAGTACCATAACCACTTGGCTATTTAGGCAAAGCCCAATAGCAGAGTAACTCTTTCGAGTACAAACCCATTTCCATCTGTTTCAGATGAAGTTACATTGTTTCATAGTTTGCCATTGTGAGATTTGAACTCTTGATCTTGGGGTTACAAGCCCAGTACCATAACCACTTGGCTATTTAGGCCAAGCCCAATAGCAGAGTAACTCTTTCGAGTACAAACCCATTTCCATCTGTTTCAGATGAAGTTGCATTGTTTCATAGTTTGCCATTGTGAGATTTGAACTCTCGATTTTGGGGTTACAAACCCAGTACCATAACCACTTGACTATTTAGGCCAAGCCCAATAGCAGAGTAATTCTTTTGAGTATAAACACGTTTCCATCTGTTCCTATTCAGTTACATTGTTTCATAGTTTGCCATTGTGAGATTTGAACTCTTGATCTTGGGTTTACAAACCCAGTACCATAACCACTTGGCTATTTCGGCCAAGCCCAATAGCAGAGTAACTCTTTCGAGTACAAACCTGTTTCCATCTGTTTCAGATGAAGTTACATTGTTTCATAGTTTGCCATTGTGAGATTTGAACCCTCGATCTTGGGGTTACAAACCCAGAACCATAACCACTTGGCTATTTAGGCAAAGCCTTTTATAATTTTGCCATTGTGAGATTTGAACTCTTGATCTTAGGGTTATAAACCCAGTACCATAACCACTTGGCTATTTAGGCCAAGCATAAAGCTCCTGGCCCTCTCTGAGGATTGAACTCACGACCTTCAGATTATGAGACTGACACAATGCCTACTGTGCTAAGAAGGCACAAAGCCTACTGCACCTGGTATTGCCAGGCAGTCTCCCATCCAAGTACTAACCAGGCCTGAGTCTGCTTAGCTTCCGAGATCAGACGAGATCGGGCGTTTTCAGACTAGTATGGCCGTAGGCAAATACAAACATATTTCCATCTGTTTCAGATGAAGTTACATTGTTTCATAGTTTGCCATTGTGAGATTTGAACTCTTGATCTTGGGGTTACAAACCCAGTACCATAACCACTTGGCTACTTAGGCCCAGCTCCAATAGCAGAGTAACTCTTTCGAGTACAAACACGTTTCCATCTGTTTCAGATGAAGTTACATTATTTGCCATTGTGAGATTTGAACTCTTGATCTTGGGGTTACAAACCCAGTACCATAACCACTTGGCTATTTAGGCCAAGCTCTACAGTGCCATAACAGACACTCTTTATAACTCTTTCGAGTACAAACCCGTTTCCATCTGTTTCAGATGAAGTTACGTTGTTTCATAGTTTGCCATTGTGAGATTTGAACTCTTGATCTTGGGGTTACAAACCCAGTACCATAACCACTTGGCTACTTAGGCCCAGCTCCAATAGCAGAGTAACTCTTTCGAGTACAAACCCATTTCCATCTGTTTCAGATGAAGTTACATTGTTTCATAGTTTGCCATTCTGAGATTTGAACTCTTGATCTTGGGGTTACAAGCCCAGTACCATAACCACTTGGCTATTTAGGCCAAGCCCAATAGCAGAGTAACTCTTTCGAGTACAAACCCATTTCCATCTGTTTCAGATGAAGTTACATTGTTTCATGGTTTGCCATTGTGAGATTTGAACTCTTGATCTTGGGTTTACAAGCCCAGTACCATAACCACTTGGCTATTTAGGCCAAGCCCAATAGCAGAGTAACTCTTTCGAGTACAAACCCGTTTCCATCTGTTTCAGATGAAGTTACATTGTTTCATAGTTTGCCATTGTGAGATTTGAACTCTCGATTTTGGGGTTACAAACCCAGTACCATAACCACTTGGCTATTTAGGCCAAGCCCAATAGCAGAGTAACTCTTTCGAGTACAAACCCATTTCCATCTGTTTCAGA
This sequence comes from Carcharodon carcharias, assembly GCF_017639515.1. Classification (NCBI taxonomy): domain Eukaryota; kingdom Metazoa; phylum Chordata; class Chondrichthyes; order Lamniformes; family Lamnidae; genus Carcharodon; species Carcharodon carcharias. The sequence continues at coordinate 207,642,070 of NC_054467.1, forward strand.
TGAATTTACATTGTTTCATAGTTTGCCATTGTGAGATTTGAACTCTTGATCTTGGGGTTACAAACCCAGTACCATAACCACTTGGCTATTTAGGCCAAGCCCTAAGGGGTTGCAGGTGCAGAGAGACCTGGGTGTGTAACTCTTTCGAGTACAAACACGTTTCCATCTGTTTCAGATGAAGTTACATTGTTTCATAGTTTGCCATTGTGAGATTTGAACTTTTGATCTTGGGGTTACAAACCCAGTACCATAACCACTTGGCTATTTAGGCCAAGCTCTACAGTGCGATAACAGACACTCTTTATAACTCATTCGAGTACAAACCCGTTTCCATCTGTTTCAGATGAAGTTACGTTGTTTCATAGTTTGCCATTGTGAGATTTGAACTCTTGATCTTGGGGTTACAAACCCAGTACCATAACCACTTGGCTACTTAGGCCCAGCTCCAATAGCAGAGTAACTCTTTCGAGTACAAACCCATTTCCATCTGTTTCAGATGAAGTTACATTGTTTCATAGTTTGCCATTGTGAGATTTGAACTCTTGATCTTGGGGTTACAAGCCCAGTACCATAACCACTTGGCTACTTAGGCCAAGCCCAATAGCAGAGTAACTCTTTCGAGTACAAACCCATTTCCATCTGTTTCAGATGAAGTTACATTGTTTCATAGTTTGCCATTGTGAGATTTGAACTCTTGAGCTTGGGGTTACAAACCCAGTACCATAACCACTTGGCTACTTAGGCCCAGCTCCAATAGCAGAGTAACTCTTTCGAGTACAAACACGTTTCCATCTGTTTCAGATGAAGTTACATTATTTGCCATTGTGAGATTTGAACTCTTGATCTTGGGGTTACAAACCCAGTACCATAACCACTTGGCTATTTAGGCCAAGCTCTACAGTGCCATAACAGACACTCTTTATAACTCTTTCGAGTACAAACCCGTTTCCATCTGTTTCAGATGAAGTTACGTTGTTTCATAGTTTGCCATTGTGAGATTTGAACTCTTGATCTTGGGTTTACAAACCCAGTACCATAACCACTTGGCTATTTAGGCCAAGCCCAATAGCAGAGTAACTCTTTCGAGTACAAAAGCGTTCCCATCTGTTTCAGATGAAGTCACATTGTTTCCCATTGTGAGATTTGAACTCTTGATCTTGGGGTTACAAACCCAGTACCATAACCACTTGGCTATTTAGGCCAAGCCCTAAGGGGTTGCAGGAGCAGAGAGACCTGGGTGTGTAACTCTTTCGAGTACAAACACGTTTCCATCTGTTTCAGATGAAGTTACATTGTTTCATAGTTTGCCATTGTGAGATTTGAACTTTTGATCTTGGGGTTACAAACCCAGTACCATAACCACTTGGCTATTTAGGCCAAGCTCTACAGTGCCATAACAGACACTCTTTATAACTCTTTCGAGTACAAACACGTTTCCATCTGTTTCAGATGAAGTTACGTTGTTTCATAGTTTGCCATTGTGAGATTTGAACTCTTGATCTTGGGGTTACAAACCCAGTACCATAACCACTTGGCTACTTAGGCCCAGCTCCAATAGCAGAGTAACTCTTTCGAGTACAAACCCATTTCCATCTGTTTCAGATGAAGTTACATTGTTTCATAGTTTGCCATTGTGAGATTTGAACTCTTGATCTTGGGGTTACAAGCCCAGTACCATAACCACTTGGCTATTTAGGCCAAGCCCAACAGCAGAGTCACTCTTTCGAGTACAAACCCGTTTCCATCTGTTTCAGATGAAGTTACATTGTTTCATAGTTTGCCATTGTGAGATTTGAACTCTTGATCTTGGGGTTACAAGCCCAGTACCATAACCACTTGGCTATTTAGGCCAAAGCCCAATAGCAGAGTAACTCTTTCGAGTACAAACCCATTTCCATCTGTTTCAGATGAAGTTACATTGTTTCATAGTTTGCCATTGTGAGATTTGAACTCTTGATCTTGGGGTTACAAGCCCAGTACCATAACCACTTGGCTATTTAGGCCAAGCCCAATAGCAGAGTAACTCTTTCGAGTACAAACCCATTTCCATCTGTTTCAGATGAAGTTGCATTGTTTCATAGTTTGCCATTGTGAGATTTGAACTCTCGATTTTGGGGTTACAAACCCAGTACCATAACCACTTGACTATTTAGGCCAAGCCCAATAGCAGAGTAATTCTTTTGAGTATAAACACGTTTCCATCTGTTCCTATTCAGTTACATTGTTTCATAGTTTGCCATTGTGAGATTTGAACTCTTGATCTTGGGTTTACAAACCCAGTACCATAACCACTTGGCTATTTCGGCCAAGCCCAATAGCAGAGTAACTCTTTCGAGTACAAACCTGTTTCCATCTGTTTCAGATGAAGTTACATTGTTTCATAGTTTGCCATTGTGAGATTTGAACCCTCGATCTTGGGGTTACAAACCCAGAACCATAACCACTTGGCTATTTAGGCAAAGCCTTTTATAATTTTGCCATTGTGAGATTTGAACTCTTGATCTTAGGGTTATAAACCCAGTACCATAACCACTTGGCTATTTAGGCCAAGCATAAAGCTCCTGGCCCTCTCTGAGGATTGAACTCACGACCTTCAGATTATGAGACTGACACAATGCCTACTGTGCTAAGAAGGCACAAAGCCTACTGCACCTGGTATTGCCAGGCAGTCTCCCATCCAAGTACTAACCAGGCCTGAGTCTGCTTAGCTTCCGAGATCAGACGAGATCGGGCGTTTTCAGACTAGTATGGCCGTAGGCAAATACAAACATATTTCCATCTGTTTCAGATGAAGTTACATTGTTTCATAGTTTGCCATTGTGAGATTTGAACTCTTGATCTTGGGGTTACAAACCCAGTACCATAACCACTTAGCTACTTAGGCCCAGCTCCAATAGCAGAGTAACTCTTTCGAGTACAAACACGTTTCCATCTGTTTCAGATGAAGTTACATTATTTGCCATTGTGAGATTTGAACTCTTGATCTTGGGGTTACAAACCCAGTACCATAACCACTTGGCTATTTAGGCCAAGCTCTACAGTGCCATAACAGACACTCTTTATAACTCTTTCGAGTACAAACCCGTTTCCATCTGTTTCAGATGAAGTTACGTTGTTTCATAGTTTGCCATTGTGAGATTTGAACTCTTGATCTTGGGGTTACAAACCCAGTACCATAACCACTTGGCTACTTAGGCCCAGCTCCAATAGCAGAGTAACTCTTTCGAGTACAAACCCATTTCCATCTGTTTCAGATGAAGTTACATTGTTTCATAGTTTGCCATTCTGAGATTTGAACTCTTGATCTTGGGGTTACAAGCCCAGTACCATAACCACTTGGCTATTTAGGCCAAGCCCAATAGCAGAGTAACTCTTTCGAGTACAAACCCATTTCCATCTGTTTCAGATGAAGTTACATTGTTTCATGGTTTGCCATTGTGAGATTTGAACTCTTGATCTTGGGTTTACAAGCCCAGTACCATAACCACTTGGCTATTTAGGCCAAGCCCAATAGCAGAGTAACTCTTTCGAGTACAAACCCGTTTCCATCTGTTTCAGATGAAGTTACATTGTTTCATAGTTTGCCATTGTGAGATTTGAACTCTCGATTTTGGGGTTACAAACCCAGTACCATAACCACTTGGCTATTTAGGCCAAGCCCAATAGCAGAGTAACTCTTTCGAGTACAAACCCATTTCCATCTGTTTCAGATGAATTTACATTGTTTCATAGTTTGCCATTGTGAGATTTGAACTCTTGATCTTGGGGTTACAAACCCAGTACCATAACCACTTGGCTATTTAGGCCAAGCCCTAAGGGGTTGCAGGTGCAGAGAGACCTGGGTGTGTAACTCTTTCGAGTACAAACACGTTTCCATCTGTTTCAGATGAAGTTACATTGTTTCATAGTTTGCCATTGTGAGATTTGAACTTTTGATCTTGGGGTTACAAACCCAGTACCATAACCACTTGGCTATTTAGGCCAAGCTCTACAGTGCGATAACAGACACTCTTTATAACTCATTCGAGTACAAACCCGTTTCCATCTGTTTCAGATGAAGTTACGTTGTTTCATAGTTTGCCATTGTGAGATTTGAACTCTTGATCTTGGGGTTACAAACCCAGTACCATAACCACTTGGCTACTTAGGCCCAGCTCCAATAGCAGAGTAACTCTTTCGAGTACAAACCCATTTCCATCTGTTTCAGATGAAGTTACATTGTTTCATAGTTTGCCATTGTGAGATTTGAACTCTTGATCTTGGGGTTACAAGCCCAGTACCATAACCACTTGGCTATTTAGGCCAAGCCCAATAGCAGAGTAACTCTTTCGAGTACAAACCCATTTCCATCTGTTTCAGATGAAGTTACATTGTTTCATAGTTTGCCATTGTGAGATTTGAACTCTTGATCTTGGGGTTACAAGCCCAGTACCATAACCACTTGGCTATTTAGGCCAAGCCCAATAGCAGAGTAACTCTTTCGAGTACAAACCCGTTTCCATCTGTTTCAGATGAAGTTACATTGTTTCATAGTTTGCCATTGTGAGATTTGAACTCTCGATTTTGGGGTTACAAACCCAGTACCATAACCACTTGGCTATTTAGTCCAAGCCCAATAGCAGAGTAATTCTTTTGAGTATAAACACGTTTCCATCTGTTCCTATTCAGTTACATTGTTTAATAGTTTGCCATTGTGAGATTTGAACTCTCGATTTTGGGGTTACAAACCCAGTACCATAACCACTTGGCTATTTAGGCCAAGCCCAATAGCAGAGTAACTCTTTCGAGTACAAACCCATTTCCATCTGTTTCAGATGAATTTACATTGTTTCATAGTTTGCCATTGTGAGATTTGAACTCTTGATCTTGGGGTTGCAAACCCAGTACCATAACCACTTGGCTATTTAGGCCAAGCCCTAAGGGGTTGCAGGTGCAGAGAGACCTGGGTGTGTAACTCTTTCGAGTACAAACACGTTTCCATCTGTTTCAGATGAAGTTACATTGTTTCATAGTTTGCCATTGTGAGATTTGAACTTTTGATCTTGGGGTTACAAACCCAGTACCATAACCACTTGGCTATTTAGGCCAAGCTCTACAGTGCGATAACAGACACTCTTTATAACTCTTTCGAGTACAAACCCGTTTCCATCTGTTTCAGATGAAGTTAGGTTGTTTCATAGTTTGCCATTGTGAGATTTGAACTCTTGATCTTGGGGTTACAAACCCAGTACCATAACCACTTGGCTACTTAGGCCCAGCTCCAATAGCAGAGTAACTCTTTCGAGTACAAACCCATTTCCATCTGTTTCAGATGAAGTTACATTGTTTCATAGTTTGCCATTGTGAGATTTGAACTCTTGATCTTGGGGTTACAAGCCCAGTACCATAACCACTTGGCTATTTAGGCCAAGCCCAATAGCAGAGTAACTCTTTCGAGTACAAACCCATTTCCATCAGTTTCAGATGAAGTTACATTGTTTCATAGTTTGCCATTGTGAGATTTGAACTCTTGATCTTGGGGTTACAAGCCCAGTACCATAACCACTTGGCTATTTAGGCCAAGCCCAATAGCAGAGTAATTCTTTAGAGTATAAACACGTTTCCATCTGTTCTTATTCAGTTACATTGTTTCATAGTTTGCCATTGTGAGATTTGAACTCTTGATCTTGGGTTTACAAACCCAGTACCATCACCACTTGGCTATTTAGGCCAAGCCCAATAGCAGAGTAACTCTTTCGAGTACAAACCCGTTTCCATCTGTTTCAGATGAAGTTACATAGTTGGCCATTGTGAGATTTGAACTCTTGATCTTGGGGTTACAAACCCAGTACCATAACCACTTGGCTATTTAGGCCAAGCCCTTTTCCATCTGTTTCAGATGAAGTGACATTGTTTTCATAGTTTGCCATTGTGAGATTTGAACTCTTGATCTTGGGGTTACAAGTCCAGTACCATAACCACTTGGCCATTTAGGCCAAGCTTAAATTGGGATAAAGCCATTGTGAGATTTGAACTCTTGATCTTGGGGTTACAAACCCAGCACCATAACCACTTGGCTATTTAGGCAAAGCCTTTTATAATTTTGCCATTGTGAGATTTGAACTCTTGATCTTAGGGTTATAAACCCAGTACCATAACCACTTGGCTATTTAGGCCAAGCATAAAGCTCCTGGCCCTCTCTGAGGATTGAACTCACGACCTTCAGATTATGAGACTGACACAATGCCTACTGTGCTAAGAAGGCACAAAGCCTACTGCACCTGGTATTGCCAGGCAGTCTCCCATCCAAGTACTAACCAGGCCTGAGTCTGCTTAGCTTCCGAGATCAGACGAGATCGGGCGTTTTCAGACTAGTATGGCCGTAGGCAAATACAAACATATTTCCATCTGTTTCAGATGAAGTTACATTGTTTCATAGTTTGCCATTGTGAGATTTGAACTCTTGATCTTGGGGTTACAAACCCAGTACCATAACCACTTGGCTACTTAGGCCCAGCTCCAATAGCAGAGTAACTCTTTCGAGTACAAACACGTTTCCATCTGTTTCAGATGAAGTTACATTATTTGCCATTGTGAGATTTGAACTCTTGATCTTGGGGTTACAAACCCAGTACCATAACCACTTGGCTATTTAGGCCAAGCTCTACAGTGCCATAACAGACACTCTTTATAACTCTTTCGAGTACAAACCCGTTTCCATCTGTTTCAGATGAAGTTACGTTGTTTCATAGTTTGCCATTGTGAGATTTGAACTCTTGATCTTGGGTTTACAAACCCAGTACCATAACCACTTGGCTATTTAGGCCAAGCCCAATAGCAGAGTAACTCTTTCGAGTACAAAAGCGTTCCCATCTGTTTCAGATGAAGTCACATTGTTTCCCATTGTGAGATTTGAACTCTTGATCTTGGGGTTACAAACCCAGTACCATAACCACTTGGCTATTTAGGCCAAGCTTGAGATTTGAGCTCTTGTTCTTGGGGTTACAAACCCAGTACCATAACCACTTGGCTATTTAGGCCAAGCCCTAAGGGGTTGCAGGAGCAGAGAGACCTGGGTGTGTAACTCTTTCGAGTACAAACACGTTTCCATCTGTTTCAGATGAAGTTACATTGTTTCATAGTTTGCCATTGTGAGATTTGAACTTTTGATCTTGGGGTTACAAACCCAGTACCATAACCACTTGGCTATTTAGGCCAAGCTCTACAGTGCCATAACAGACACTCTTTATAACTCTTTCGAGTACAAACACGTTTCCATCTGTTTCAGATGAAGTTACATTGTTTCATAGTTTGCCATTGTGAGATTTGAACTCTTGATCTTGGGGTTCCAAGCCCAGTACCATAACCACTTGGCTATTTAGGCCAAGCCCAACAGCAGAGTCACTCTTTCGAGTACAAACCCGTTTCCATCTGTTTCAGATGAAGTTACATTGTTTCATAGTTTGCCATTGTGAGATTTGAACTCTTGATCTTGGGGTTACAAGCCCAGTACCATAACCACTTGGCTATTTAGGCCAAAGCCCAATAGCAGAGTAACTCTTTCGAGTACAAACCCATTTCCAACTGTTTCAGATGAAGTTACATTGTTTCATAGTTTGCCATTGTGAGATTTGAACTCTTGATCTTGGGGTTACAAGCCCAGTACCATAACCACTTGGCTATTTAGGCCAAGCCCAATAGCAGAGTAACTCTTTCGAGTACAAACCCATTTCCATCTGTTTCAGATGAAGTTGCATTGTTTCATAGTTTGCAATTGTGAGATTTGAACTCTCGATTTTGTGGTTACAAACCCAGTACCATAACCACTTGACTATTTAGGCCAAGCCCAATAGCAGAGTAATTCTTTTGAGTATAAACACGTTTCCATCTGTTCCTATTCAGTTACATTGTTTCATAGTTTGCCATTGTGAGATTTGAACTCTTGATCTTGGGTTTACAAACCCAGTACCATAACCACTTGGCTATTTAGGCCAAGCCCAATAGCAGAGTAACTCTTTCGAGTACAAACCTGTTTCCATCTGTTTCAGATGAAGTTACATTGTTTCATAGTTTGCCATTGTGAGATTTGAACCCTCGATCTTGGGGTTACAAACCCAGAACCATAACCACTTGGCTATTTAGGCAAAGCCTTTTATAATTTTGCCATTGTGAGATTTGAACTCTTGATCTTAGGGTTATAAACCCAGTACCATAACCACTTGGCTATTTAGGCCAAGCATAAAGCTCCTGGCCCTCTCTGAGGATTGAACTCACGACCTTCAGATTATGAGACTGACACAATGCCTACTGTGCTAAGAAGGCACAAAGCCTACTGCACCTGGTATTGCCAGGCAGTCTCCCATCCAAGTACTAACCAGGCCTGAGTCTGCTTAGCTTCCGAGATCAGACGAGATCGGGCGTTTTCAGACTAGTATGGCCGTAGGCAAATACAAACATATTTCCATCTGTTTCAGATGAAGTTACATTGTTTCATAGTTTGCCATTGTGAGATTTGAACTCTTGATCTTGGGGTTACAAACCCAGTACCATAACCACTTGGCTACTTAGGCCCAGCTCCAATAGCAGAGTAACTCTTTCGAGTACAAACACGTTTCCATGTGTTTCAGATGAAGTTACATTATTTGCCATTGTGAGATTTGAACTCTTGATCTTGGGGTTACAAACCCAGTACCATAACCACTTGGCTATTTAGGCCAAGCTCTACAGTGCCATAACAGACACTCTTTATAACTCTTTCGAGTACAAACCCGTTTCCATCTGTTTCAGATGAAGTTACGTTGTTTCATAGTTTGCCATTGTGAGATTTGAACTCTTGATCTTGGGTTTACAAACCCAGTACCATAACCACTTGGCTATTTAGGCCAAGCCCAATAGCAGAGTAACTCTTTCGAGTACAAAAGCGTTCCCATCTGTTTCAGATGAAGTCACATTGTTTCCCATTGTGAGATTTGAACTCTTGATCTTGGGGTTACAAACCCAGTACCATAACCACTTGGCTATTTAGGCCAAGCTTGAGATTTGAACTCTTGTTCTTGGGGTTACAAACCCAGTACCATAACCACTTGGCTATTTAGGCCAAGCCCTAAGGGGTTGCAGGAGCAGAGAGACCTGGGTGTGTAACTCTTTCGAGTACAAACACGTTTCCATCTGTTTCAGATGAAGTTACATTGTTTCATAGTTTGCCATTGTGAGATTTGAACTTTTGATCTTGGGGTTACAAACCCAGTACCATAACCACTTGGCTATTTAGGCCAAGCTCTACAGTGCCATAACAGACACTCTTTATAACTCTTTCGAGTACAAACACGTTTCCATCTGTTTCAGATGAAGTTACGTTGTTTCATAGTTTGCCATTGTGAGATTTGAACTCTTGATCTTGGGGTTACAAACCCAGTACCATAACCACTTGGCTACTTAGGCCCAGCTCCAATAGCAGAGTAACTCTTTCGAGTACAAACCCATTTCCATCTGTTTCAGATGAAGTTACATTGTTTCATAGTTTGCCATTGTGAGATTTGAACTCTTGATCTTGGGGTTACAAGCCCAGTACCATAACCACTTGGCTATTTAGGCCAAGCCCAACAGCAGAGTCACTCTTTCGAGTACAAACCCGTTTCCATCTGTTTCAGATGAAGTTACATTGTTTCATAGTTTGCCATTGTGAGATTTGAACTCTTGATCTTGGGGTTACAAGCCCAGTACCATAACCACTTGGCTATTTAGGCCAAAGCCCAATAGCAGAGTAACTCTTTCGAGTACAAACCCATTTCCATCTGTTTCAGATGAAGTTACATTGTTTCATAGTTTGCCATTGTGAGATTTGAACTCTTGATCTTGGGGTTACAAGCCCAGTACCATAACCACTTGGCTATTTAGGCCAAGCCCAATAGCAGAGTAACTCTTTCGAGTACAAACCCATTTCCATCTGTTTCAGATGAAGTTGCATTGTTTCATAGTTTGCCATTGTGAGATTTGAACTCTCGATTTTGGGGTTACAAACCCAGTACCATAACCACTTGACTATTTAGGCCAAGCCCAATAGCAGAGTAATTCTTTTGAGTATAAACACGTTTCCATCTGTTCCTATTCAGTTACATTGTTTCATAGTTTGCCATTGTGAGATTTGAACTCTTGATCTTGGGTTTACAAACCCAGTACCATAACCACTTGGCTATTTAGGCCAAGCCCAATAGCAGAGTAACTCTTTCGAGTACAAACCTGTTTCCATCTGTTTCAGATGAAGTTACATTGTTTCATAGTTTGCCATTGTGAGATTTGAACCCTCGATCTTGGGGTTACAAACCCAGAACCATAACCACTTGGCTATTTAGGCAAAGCCTTTTATAATTTTGCCATTGTGAGATTTGAACTCTTGATCTTAGGGTTATAAACCCAGTACCATAACCACTTGGCTATTTAGGCCAAGCATAAAGCTCCTGGCCCTCTCTGAGGATTGAACTCACGACCTTCAGATTATGAGACTGACACAATGCCTACTGTGCTAAGAAGGCACAAAGCCTACTGCACCTGGTATTGCCAGGCAGTCTCCCATCCAAGTACTAACCAGGCCTGAGTCTGCTTAGCTTCCGAGATCAGACGAGATCGGGCGTTTTCAGACTAGTATGGCCGTAGGCAAATACAAACATATTTCCATCTGTTTCAGATGAAGTTACATTGTTTCATAGTTTGCCATTGTGAGATTTGAACTCTTGATCTTGGGGTTACAAACCCAGTACCATAACCACTTGGCTACTTAGGCCCAGCTCCAATAGCAGAGTAACTCTTTCGAGTACAAACACGTTTCCATCTGTTTCAGATGAAGTTACATTATTTGCCATTGTGAGATTTGAACTCTTGATCTTGGGGTTACAAACCCAGTACCATAACCACTTGGCTATTTAGGCCAAGCTCTACAGTGCCATAACAGACACTCTTTATAACTCTTTCGAGTACAAACCCGTTTCCATCTGTTTCAGATGAAGTTACGTTGTTTCATAGTTTGCCATTGTGAGATTTGAACTCTTGATCTTGGGGTTACAAACCCAGTACCATAACCACTTGGCTACTTAGGCCCAGCTCCAATAGCAGAGTAACTCTTTCGAGTACAAACCCATTTCCATCTGTTTCAGATGAAGTTACATTGTTTCATAGTTTGCCATTCTGAGATTTGAACTCTTGATCTTGGGGTTACAAGCCCAGTACCATAACCACTTGGCTATTTAGGCCAAGCCCAATAGCAGAGTAACTCTTTCGAGTACAAACCCATTTCCATCTGTTTCAGATGAAGTTACATTGTTTCATGGTTTGCCATTGTGAGATTTGAACTCTTGATCTTGGGTTTACAAGCCCAGTACCATAACCACTTGGCTATTTAGGCCAAGCCCAATAGCAGAGTAACTCTTTCGAGTACAAACCCGTTTCCATCTGTTTCAGATGAAGTTACATTGTTTCATAGTTTGCCATTGTGAGATTTGAACTCTCGATTTTGGGGTTACAAACCCAGTACCATAACCACTTGGCTATTTAGGCCAAGCCCAATAGCAGAGTAACTCTTTCGAGTACAAACCCATTTCCATCTGTTTCAGATGAATTTACATTGTTTCATAGTTTGCCATTGTGAGATTTGAACTCTTGATCTTGGGGTTACAAACCCAGTACCATAACCACTTGGCTATTTAGGCCAAGCCCTAAGGGGTTGCAGGTGCAGAGAGACCTGGGTGTGTAACTCTTTCGAGTACAAACACGTTTCCATCTGTTTCAGATGAAGTTACATTGTTTCATAGTTTGCCATTGTGAGATTTGAACTTTTGATCTTGGGGTTACAAACCCAGTACCATAACCACTTGGCTATTTAGGCCAAGCTCTACAGTGCGATAACAGACACTCTTTATAACTCTTTCGAGTACAAACCCGTTTCCATCTGTTTCAGATGAAGTTACGTTGTTTCATAGTTTGCCATTGTGAGATTTGAACTCTTGATCTTGGGGTTACAAACCCAGTACCATAACCACTTGGCTACTTAGGCCCAGCTCCAATAGCAGAGTAACTCTTTCGAGTACAAACCCATTTCCATCTGTTTCAGATGAAGTTACATTGTTTCATAGTTTGCCATTGTGAGATTTGAACTCTTGATCTTGGGGTTACAAGCCCAGTACCATAACCACTTGGCTATTTAGGCCAAGCCCAATAGCAGAGTAACTCTTTCGAGTACAAACCCATTTCCATCTGTTTCAGATGAAGTTACATTGTTTCATAGTTTGCCATTGTGAGATTTGAACTCTTGATCTTGGGTTTACAAGCCCAGTACCATAACCACTTGGCTATTTAGGCCAAGCCCAATAGCAGAGTAACTCTTTCGAGTACAAACCCGTTTCCATCTGTTTCAGATGAAGTTACATTGTTTCATAGTTTGCCATTGTGAGATTTGAACTCTCGATTTTGGGGTTACAAACCCAGTACCATAACCACTTGGCTATTTAGTCCAAGCCCAATAGCAGAGTAATTCTTTTGAGTATAAACACGTTTCCATCTGTTCCTATTCAGTTACATTGTTTAATAGTTTGCCATTGTGAGATTTGAACTCTCGATTTTGGCGTTACAACCCCAGTACCATAACCACTTGGCTATTTAGGCCAAGCCCAATAGCAGAGTAACTCTTTCGAGTACAAACCCATTTCCATCTGTTTCAGATGAATTTACATTGTTTCATAGTTTGCCATTGTGAGATTTGAACTCTTGATCTTGGGGTTGCAAACCCAGTACCATAACCACTTGGCTATTTAGGCCAAGCCCTAAGGGGTTGCAGGTGCAGAGAGACCTGGGTGTGTAACTCTTTCGAGTACAAACACGTTTCCATCTGTTTCAGATGAAGTTACATTGTTTCATAGTTTGCCATTGTGAGATTTGAACTTTTGATCTTGGGGTTACAAACCCAGTACCATAACCACTTGGCTATTTAGGCCAAGCTCTACAGTGCGATAACAGACACTCTTTATAACTCTTTCGAGTACAAACCCGTTTCCATCTGTTTCAGATGAAGTTAGGTTGTTTCATAGTTTGCCATTGTGAGATTTGAACTCTTGATCTTGGGGTTACAAACCCAGTACCATAACCACTTGGCTACTTAGGCCCAGCTCCAATAGCAGAGTAACTCTTTCGAGTACAAACCCATTTCCATCTGTTTCAGATGAAGTTACATTGTTTCATAGTTTGCCATTGTGAGATTTGAACTCTTGATCTTGGGGTTACAAGCCCAGTACCATAACCACTTGGCTATTTAGGCCAAGCCCAATAGCAGAATAACTCTTTCGAGTACAAACCCATTTCCATCAGTTTCAGATGAAGTTACATTGTTTCATAGTTTGCCATTGTGAGATTTGAACTCTTGATCTTGGGGTTACAAGCCCAGTACCATAACCACTTGGCTATTTAGGCCAAGCCCAATAGCAGAGTAACTCTTTCGAGTACAAACCCGTTTCCATCTGTTTCAGATGAAGTTACATTGTTTCATAGTTTGCCATTGTGAGATTTGAACTCTCGATTTTGGGGTTACAAACCCAGTACCATAACCACTTGGCTATTTAGGCCAAGCCCAATAGCAGAGTAATTCTTTAGAGTATAAACACGTTTCCATCTGTTCTTATTCAGTTACATTGTTTCATAGTTTGCCATTGTGAGATTTGAACTCTTGATCTTGGGTTTACAAACCCAGTACCATCACCACTTGGCTATTTAGGCCAAGCCCAATAGCAGAGTAACTCTTTCGAGTACAAACCCGTTTCCATCTGTTTCAGATGAAGTTACATAGTTGGCCATTGTGAGATTTGAACTCTTGATCTTGGGGTTACAAACCCAGTACCATAACCACTTGGCTACTTAGGCCCAGCTCCAATAGCAGAGTAACTCTTTCGAGTACAAACCCATTTCCATCTGTTTCAGATGAAGTTACATTGTTTCATAGTTTGCCATTGTGAGATTTGAACTCTTGATCTTGGGGTTACAAGCCCAGTACCATAACCACTTGGCTATTTAGGCCAAGCCCAATAGCAGAGTAATTCTTTTGAGTATAAACACGTTTCCATCTGTTCCTATTCAGTTACATTGTTTCATAGTTTGCCATTGTGAGATTTGAACTCTTGATCTTGGTTTTACAAACCCAGTACCATAACCACTTGGCTATTTATGCCAAGCCCAATAGCAGAGTAACTCTTTCGAGTACAAACCCGTTTCCATCTGTTTCAGATGAATTTACATTGTTTCATAGTTTGCCATTGTGAGATTTGAACTCTCGATTTTGGGGTTACAAACCCAGTACCATAACCACTTGGCTATTTAGGCCAAGCCCAATAGCAGAGTAATTCTTTTGAGTATAAACACGTTTCCATCTGTTCCTATTCAGTTACATTGTTTCATAGTTTGCCATTGTGAGATTTGAACTCTTGATCTTGGGTTTACAAACCCAGTACCATAACCACTTGGCTATTTAGGCCAAGCTTGAGATTTGAACTCTTGATCTTGGGGTTACAAACCCAGTACCATAACCACTTGGCTATTTAGGCCAAGCCCTAAGGGGTTGCAGGAGCAGAGAGACCTGGGTGTGTAACTCTTTCGAGTACAAACACGTTTCCATCTGTTTCAGATGAAGTTACATTGTTTCATAGTTTGCCATTGTGAGATCTGAACTTTTGATCTTGGGGTTACAAACCCAGTACCATAACCACTTGGCTATTTAGGCCAAGCCCAATAGCAGAGTAACTCTTTTGAGTATAAACACGTTTCCATCTGTTCCTATTCAGTTACATTGTTTCATAGTTTGCCATTGTGAGATTTGAACTCTTGATACTCTTTTGAGTAAATCCGTTTCCATCTGTTTCAGATGAAGTTACATTGTTTCATCGTTTGCCATTGTGAGATTTGAACTCTTGATCTTGGGTTTACAAGCCCAGTACCATAACCACTTGGCTATTTTGGCCAAGCCCAATAGCAGAGTAACTCTTTTGAGTACAAACATGTTTCCATCTGTTATTTCAGATGAAGTTACATTGTTTCCCATTGTGAGATTTGAACTCTTGACCTTGGGGTTACAAACCCAGTACCATAACCACTTGGCTATTTAGGCCAAGCTCCCAATAGCAGAGTAACTCTTTCGAGTACAAACCCATTTCCATCTGTTTCAGATGAAGTTACATTGTTTCATTGTTTGCCATTGTGAGATTTGAACTCTCGATCTTGGGGTTACAAACCCAGTACCATAACCACTTGGCTATTTAGGCCAAGCCATAGCAGAGTAACTCTTTCGAGTACAAACCCGTTTCCATCTGTTTCAGATGAAGTTACATTGTTTCATAGTTTGCCATTGTGAGATTTGAACTCTCGATTTTGGGGTTACAAGCCCAGTACCATAACCACTTGGCTATTTAGGCCAAGCCCAATAGCAGAGTAACTCTTTTGAGTACAAACCCGTTTCCATCAGTTTCAGATAAAGTTACATTGTTTCATAGTTTGCCATTGTGAGATTTAAACTCTCGATTTTGGGGTTACAAACCCAGTACCATAACCACTTGGCTATTTAGGCCAAGCCCTTTTCCATCTGTTTCAGATGAAGTGACATTGTTTTCATAGTTTGCCATTGTGAGATTTGAACTCTTGATCTTGGGGTTACAAGTCCAGTACCATAACCACTTGGCCATTTAGGCCAAGCTTAAATTGGGATAAAGCCATTGTGAGATTTGAACTCTTGATCTTGGGGTTACAAACCCAGCACCATGACCACTTGGCTATTTAGGCAAAGCCTTTTATAATTTTGCCATTGTGAGATTTGAACTCTTGATCTTAGGGTTATAAACCCAGTACCATAACCACTTGGCTATTTAGGCCAAGCATAAAGCTCCTGGCCCTCTCTGAGGATTGAACTCACGACCTTCAGATTATGAGACTGACACAATGCCTACTGTGCTAAGAAGGCACAAAGCCTACTGCACCTGGTATTGCCAGGCAGTCTCCCATCCAAGTACTAACCAGGCCTGAGTCTGCTTAGCTTCCGAGATCAGACGAGATCGGGCGTTTTCAGACTAGTATGGCCGTAGGCAAATACAAACATATTTCCATCTGTTTCAGATGAAGTTACATTGTTTCATAGTTTGCCATTGTGAGATTTGAACTCTTGATCTTGGGGTTACAAGCCCAGTACCATAACCACTTGGCTATTTAGGCCAAGCCCAATAGCAGAGTACCTCTTTCGAGTACAAACCCGTTTCCATCTGTTTCAGATGAAGTTACATTGTTTCATAGTTTGCCATTGTGAGATTTGAACTCTTGATCTTGGGTTTACAAACCCAGTACCATAACCACTTGGCTATTTAGGCCAAGCCCAATAGCAGAGTAACTCTTTCGAGTACAAACCTGTTTCCATCTGTTTCAGATGAAGTTACATTGTTTCATAGTTTGCCATTGTGAGATTTGAACCCTCGATCTTGGGGTTACAAACCCAGAACCATAACCACTTGGCTATTTAGGCAAAGCCTTTTATAATTTTGCCATTGTGAGATTTGAACTCTTGATCTTAGGGTTATAAACCCAGTACCATAACCACTTGGCTATTTAGGCCAAGCATAAAGCTCCTGGCCCTCTCTGAGGATTGAACTCACGACCTTCAGATTATGAGACTGACACAATGCCTACTGTGCTAAGAAGGCACAAAGCCTACTGCACCTGGTATTGCCAGGCAGTCTCCCATCCAAGTACTAACCAGGCCTGAGTCTGCTTAGCTTCCGAGATCAGACGAGATCGGGCGTTTTCAGACTAGTATGGCCGTAGGCAAATACAAACATATTTCCATCTGTTTCAGATGAAGTTACATTGTTTCATAGTTTGCCATTGTGAGATTTGAACTCTTGATCTTGGGGTTACAAACCCAGTACCATAGCCACTTGGCTACTTAGGCCCAGCTCCAATAGCAGAGTAACTCTTTCGAGTACAAACACGTTTCCATCTGTTTCAGATGAAGTTACATTATTTGCCATTGTGAGATTTGAACTCTTGATCTTGGGGTTACAAACCCAGTACCATAACCACTTGGCTATTTAGGCCAAGCTCTACAGTGCCATAACAGACACTCTTTATAACTCTTTCGAGTACAAACCCGTTTCCATCTGTTTCAGATGAAGTTACGTTGTTTCATAGTTTGCCATTGTGAGATTTGAACTCTTGATCTTGGGGTTACAAACCCAGTACCATAACCACTTGGCTACTTAGGCCCAGCTCCAATAGCAGAGTAACTCTTTCGAGTACAAACCCATTTCCATCTGTTTCAGATGAAGTTACATTGTTTCATAGTTTGCCATTGTGAGATTTGAACTCTTGATCTTGGGGTTACAAGCCCAGTACCATAACCACTTGGCTATTTAGGCCAAGCCCAATAGCAGAGTAACTCTTTCGAGTACAAACCCATTTCCATCTGTTTCAGATGAAGTTACATTGTTTCATGGTTTGCCATTGTGAGATTTGAACTCTTGATCTTGGGGTTACAAGCCCAGTACCATAACCACTTGGCTATTTAGGCCAAGCCCAATAGCAGAGTAACTCTTTCGAGTACAAACCCGTTTCCATCTGTTTCAGATGATGTTACATTGTTTCATAGTTTGCCATTGTGAGATTTGAACTCTCGATTTTGGGGTTACAAACCCAGTACCATAACCACTTGGCTATTTAGGCCAAGCCCAATAGCAGAGTAACTCTTTCGAGTACAAACCCATTTCCATCTGTTTCAGATGAATTTACATTGTTTCATAGTTTGCCATTGTGAGATTTGAACTCTTGATCTTGGGGTTACAAACCCAGTACCATAACCACTTGGCTATTTAGGCCAAGCCCTAAGGGGTTGCAGGTGCAGAGAGACCTGGGTGTGTAACTCTTTCGAGTACAAACACGTTTCCACCTGTTTCAGATGAAGTTACGTTGTTTCATAGTTTGCCATTGTGAGATTTGAACTCTTGATCTTGGGGTTACAAACCCAGTACCATAACCACTTGGCTACTTAGGCCCAGCTCCAATAGCAGAGTAACTCTTTCGAGTACAAACCCATTTCCATCTGTTTCAGATGAAGTTACATTGTTTCATAGTTTGCCATTGTGAGATTTGAACTCTTGATCTTGGGGTTACAAGCCCAGTACCATAACCACTTGGCTATTAAGGCCAAGCCCAATAGCAGAGTAACTCTTTCGAGTACAAACCCATTTCCATCGGTTTCAGATGAAGTTACATTGTTTCATAGTTTGCCATTGTGAGATTTGAACTCTCGATTTTGGGGTTACAAACCCAGTACCATAACCACTTGGCTATTTAGGCCAAGCCCAATAGCAGAGTAATTCTTTTGAGTATAAACCCGTTTCCATCTGTTCCTATTCAGTTACATTGTTTCATAGTTTGCCATTGTGAGATTTGAACTCTTGATCTTGGGTTTACAAACCCAGTACCATCACCACTTGGCTATTTAGGCCACCCCAATAGCAGAGTAACTCTTTCGAGTACAAACCCGTTTCCATCTGTTTCAGATGAAGTTACATAGTTTGCCATTGTGAGATTTGAACTCTTGATCTTGGGGTTACAAACCCAGTACCATAACCACTTGGCTACTTAGGCCCAGCTCCAATAGCAGAGTAACTCTTTCGAGTACAAACCCATTTCCATCTGTTTCAGATGAAGTTACATTGTTTCATAGTTTGCCATTGTGAGATTTGAACTCTTGATCTTGGGGTTACAAGCCCAGTACCATAACCACTTGGCTATTTAGGCCAAGCCCAATAGCAGAGTAATTCTTTTGAGTATAAACACGTTTCCATCTGTTCCTATTCAGTTACATTGTTTCATAGTTTGCCATTGTGAGATTTGAACTCTTGATCTTGGTTTTACAAACCCAGTACCATAACCACTTGGCTATTTAGGCCAAGCCCAATAGCAGAGTAACTCTTTCGAGTACAAACCCGTTTCCATCTGTTTCAGATGAAGTTACATTGTTTCATAGTTTGCCATTGTGAGATTTGAACTCTCGATTTTGGGGTTACAAACCCAGTACCATAACCACTTGGCTATTTAGGCCAAGCCCAATAGCAGAGTAATTCTTTTGAGTATAAACAGGTTTCCATCTGTTCCTATTCAGTTACATTGTTTCATAGTTTGCCATTGTGAGATTTGAACTCTTGATCTTGGGTTTACAAACCCAGTACCATAACCACTTGGCTATTTAGGCCAAGCTTGAGATTTGAACTCTTGATCTTGGGGTTACAAACCCAGTACCATAACCACTTGGCTATTTAGGCCAAGCCCTAAGGGGTTGCAGGAGCAGAGAGACCTGGGTGTGTAACGCTTTCGAGTACAAACACGTTTCCATCTGTTTCAGATGAAGTTACATTGTTTCATAGTTTGCCATTGTGAGATCTGAACTTTTGATCTTGGGGTTACAAACCCAGTACCATAACCACTTGGCTATTTAGGCCAAGCCCAATAGCAGAGTAACTCTTTCGAGTACAAACCCATTTCCATCTGTTTCAGATGAAGTTACATTGTTTCATAGTTTGCCATTGTGAGATTTGAACTCTTGATCTTGGGGTTACAAGCCCAGTACCATAACCACTTGGCTATTTAGGCCAAGCCCAATAGCAGAGTAACTCTTTCGAGTACAAACCCGTTTCCATCTGTTTCAGATGAAGTTACATTGTTTCATAGTTTGCCATTGTGAGATTTGAACTCTCGATTTTGGGGTTACAAACCCAGTACCATAACCACTTGACTATTTAGGCCAAGCCCAATAGCAGAGTAATTCTTTTGAGTATAAACACGTTTCCATCTGTTCCTATTCAGTTACATTGTTTCATAGTTTGCCATTGTGAGATTTGAACTCTTGATACTCTTTTGAGTAAATCCGTTTCCATCTGTTTCAGATGAAGTTACGTTGTTTCATAGTTTGCCATTGTGAGATTTGAACTCTTGATCTTGGGGTTACAAACCCAGTACCATAACCACTTGGCTATTTAGGCCAAGCTCCCAATAGCAGAGTAACTCTTTCGAGTACAAACCCATTTCCATCTGTTTCAGATGAAGTTACATTGTTTCATAGTTTGCCATTGTGAGATTTGAACTCTTGATCTTGGGGTTACAAGCCCAGTACCATAACCACTTGGCAATTTAGGCCAAGCCCAATAGCAGAGTAACTCTTTTGAGTACAAACCCGTTTCCATCAGTTTCAGATAAAGTTACATTGTTTCATAGTTTGCCATTGTGAGATTTGAACTCTCGATTTTGGGGTTACAAACCCAGTACCATAACCACTTGGCTATTTAGGCCAAGCCCTTTTCCATCTGTTTCAGATGAAGTGACATTGTTTTCATAGTTTGCCATTGTGAGATTTGAACTCTTGATCTTGGGGTTACAAGTCCAGTACCATAACCACTTGGCCATTTAGGCCAAGCTTAAATTGGGATAAAGCCATTGTGAGATTTGAACTCTTGATCTTGGGGTTACAAACCCAGCACCATAACCACTTGGCTATTTAGGCCAAGCTCTACAGTGCCATAACAGACACTCTTTATAACTCTTTCGAGTACAAACCCGTTTCCATCTGTTTCAGATGAAGTTACGTTGTTTCATAGTTTGCCATTGTGAGATTTGAACTCTTGATCTTGGGGTTACAAACCCAGTACCATAACCACGTGGCTACTTAGGCCCAGCTCCAATAGCAGAGTAACTCTTTCGAGTACAAACCCATTTCCATCTGTTTCAGATGAAGTTACATTGTTTCATAGTTTGCCATTGTGAGATTTGAACTCTTGATCTTGGGGTTACAAGCCCAGTACCATAACCACTTGGCTATTTAGGCCAAGCCCAATAGCAGAGTAACTCTTTCGAGTACAAACCCGTTTCCATCTGTTTCAGATGAAGTTACATTGTTTCATAGTTTGCCATTGTGAGATTTGAACTCTCGATTTTGGGGTTACAAACCCAGTACCATAAATACTTGGCTATTTAGGCCAAGCCCAATAGCAGAG